>NW_018408872.1:649245-653305 GCF_002113885.1 Mizuhopecten yessoensis
CTGGAGATGGTGCGATTAAAGACTCACCTGTCGAGTAGATCTAGATATATTGAGCATGTGACACCTGAGATGGTGCGATTAAAGACTCACCTGTTGAGTAGATCTAGATATATTGAGCACGTGACACCTGTGATGGTGCGATTAAAGACTCACCTGTGGGCACGTCGTACCACATACCAGTCTTACAGGTAAAGCTCCGATCGACATTGTCTTTCGTTATAACACAATTCGTACCAGACTGAACAAAATCAGTGGCCTCAACGGATACACCCTTAACATCGCAGTTCGTGTCTTCTGCGTCGTTGAAAAATGCCAGAGAGCAAAACATCTGCAATAAAAGAGAGAAAAAATAAAAAATAAATAGCCAAAAGAAAATGAGAAATGCGGAGTAAAGGAGCAGCTATTTAAAATGTCAGTCTATAGATACAGAAAGGCAAATCAAATTAACATGATTCTGCAATATTTGTTTATTTCGTTCACGTAGTAATCATCAGTAATGCGAGCACTAAAGGTTAAAAGAATGAATATTCAGTTGTATTTTATTTAAAACATCTATAGAGACTTACCTGTATGCAACATAAAGTGTAATGCGAATATAGATCATATACCAGCACTTCATTAATACCGCATCAAAAGCATACAAGAATACAGTCGTCTTAGAGTCATAGCTGTATTATAATCTGGTGCACCTGATGCAATAGTGTAATCAGAACAACCTGATGTTTTCTCTGGATGGTACAGGTAATACACAAAGAGAGGACACCAAACTAAACAACGAAATACTTAAACATCAGGTATACACAACAACCAATACAGAACAATCTGATGATTTCTCTGGATGGTACAGGTAATACACAAACAGAGGACACCAAACTAAACAACGACATTCTTAAACATCAGGTATACACAACAACCAATACAGAACAATCTGATGCTTTCTCTGCATGGTACAGGTAATACACAAACAGAGGACACCAAACTAAACAACGCCATACTTAAACATCAGGTATACACAACAACCAATACAGAACAATCTGATGCTTTCTCTAGATGGTACAGGTAATACACAAAGAGAGGCCACCAAACTAAACAACGACATTCTTAAACATCAGGTATACACAACAAACAATACAGAACAATCTGTATGACCGTTATTTACTAATTACTCAATCAACGACAGCTTTCGATGAAATAGTTATATTCCTAGTCAAATACATAAAAAACCGAGAGCACATTTTAACGTGAGTCAAACGACATAGCCGTATTTGGCTTAAAAGAGTTCAAAGGGTTCAGAAATTGTTCAGAATATTAAAATCTAGAAATCACCTACATTGTTCAGATATCTTTGTTGTAATTGTATACTTCTATACATATCATTACAGTTGTTTTATTTTATTGATTGTTAAATAGATCGATAAATTAATCGGTAAAAACGGGTAGATTCAGACAGAAGTACGAAAACAGATTTTATTAGTGCAATGTTGAAAGTGTATTTCATTAAAATTGCCCGATTGAAACATCTTGATAAGTTTAACGTGAAAACTTAAGCAGACATAATGAAATATTGAGTCAAAATGAAAAAAAGTACTATATTTCAACGAATGAAATCAAACTTCTTATCGATAAATTGTGCCCCTAAACATACAAGAATTGTTTCGATAATTATATGTTTTTCTGTTAAATAGGTATTGATTTATCTGCCTTTGCCCGGAGAAGGAAACGTGAAGTGTACTGATCAGTACGACAGTGTAATACTTAGGGGGATGACAGAACACAGAGGGAAGCGTTATACTGTATAACATAAAATGAGGTTGTCGTGATAGCTATATTATCAAATTAAATACTACAGATTTGAATAATAAACTTGACCACTATTTGGGGTATTCATGAAAGTTTACACCACTATATGGTCAAAAAAGCTTCAAACCACGCCGACAATTGTCATCGAACATGATACACAGCAGATAAATAGCAATAATTATTTCGTTTTTCTCCTCATGTTTTATTAAATAGTGCCATCTTGCTTTTCGAAGACATTACGTCATGAACTATAACTGTATGTATAACAAGAATCCACTGACTCACTCTTTTCGATATTTGATACGTTCTACCAACGGCGACACGAGTAAATATATATTCCGCAGTTTATAGAAAGTGAAATGACAGGACAGAACAAATATTCAGGTACATTGGTAACTTTATTACGGAGCGTACAAAGAAAAGCGCGAATTCGAATACTATATAATGGAAAGTGTAAAACACAATTTCAGGTAACTGCAATGCATGCGTAAGTAGGTATAAGCTGAAAATGTGCATTATTTACGAAGACAAATTTTATCAAGCTGCAAAACTACAACTGGAAAAATTCTTAGATGAATAGCAAAAATAGTAAGCTGCTAAAGGTAGTCGATGAAAATATCAAAACAAAATTTAACCATTAGCACTATTCATCCGGTATATGTGTTGTATACCATTATTAATGTCACACATATGCATTTCGATCCCGAGGCCTATATGTATTTTCAACATCGAAAATTGTATCATTTTATGTTTCTTTGAGTCTCATACTGTTTAAAATACATTTTATAAAAACTGTTTTCCAAAATGGTAGAGCAGACATTTTCGGGAACAAGATGTCATCCGGGAACCATTCGTGAATTTCAGTCTTGATTTCAATTTAAAATGACGATTACACTAACAGCTTGCCGGAAAGACACGAGTAGTTGGGGAGAAATCACGTGTAATGGTTATTGCTGTGCTTGGATTATAACACCTTTTCTGGTTGGTAGGTTAAATAAGGACTGTACAAAGGAAGTGTATATATATATATATATAAATAAAAGTAAGGATAATGAAATAGAAAGTAAAATAATACGGTTTACTTACCTTTGCCCGACGCTGTATATCCGAAAAGGCGCCATGTGTTCCAGAAGGGTACGAGAAAGCGATAGTTATCACAAGTATCACAGCAAAGATGCAACGGTCCATTCTTAAAAAAGACAAAATATAACTTTATAACATAGATTTTAGATATGTTTGAACATCTTTAAATCATATGAATAAAAACAGCAAAACACATATTTTTAGTGATTTTCTCACCGACAAAATTGTAGAAATGTTTATTTTCTTCCCTTTTAACGTGTACTGTATAGTAAAATATATAAAATAAGACTTTCTTTGTTAAATTCTATTATCCCGTATTAGCTTAATCATCGATGCAAACCAGGCAAATCGACTATTGTCAGTTAATATATATACATGTGATATACATGTGTACCTTAGTGTCAGCTCGGCAGATGAACGTTTCGAAGTGGCATTCTTCTTTCGCTGTATTCGATTATATTAGACTCTTTTTAAAAAAAAGGTTATGATTAATCGTACTCTTGAGTTCATGTCTTATTTCATTGGATAAGGAAATAAATCTGCATAAAAGCCCGTATTATTAGAGAACACGTCATTACCTTATTGAGTTATATATAGGTACTTGGCAATTTACCAGTTACCGTCAAACAGGAAGTAACCTGTCAGACACAAAAGGAGACTCGCTGGAGTATGGTGGAACTGAATGTGAGTACCAGTTATATATCTATGACATAAACATCTGCTGCTGCTGAGTACAATATTACATTGTTACTTTAAGTATGTTATGATTTAATGTATTTTTTACTGTCATGTCTCATTTCATTGGATTAGTAAATAAATCTGCATAGAACATAATTTTGGAGCACTTGGGTAATCTTTTATGATTAAATTCCTGGTGTTTTTTTATAACGCTACCTTACCAGCTCAACACAGGGGTATCGTTCCCGCCTCACTTTGTCATTCTATGCCGATATGTGTTAATTATCCACCAGCGTGAAGTTGGTTACTTATTCAATATTGGGCTAGCCCAATATTGGGCTAGTTTGATATTCAAATGTACCTAACATAATAGTTCTTATGCCGCTTTTTCACACCTATACCACATCTGGGCATCTTCTTAGGTATCCACAGACAAAACGGCATCAACGATACCACAGGCTAAAGATGCTCACTGGGCATCATTTCGAATTTCAGTACA
>NW_018408873.1:0-13302 GCF_002113885.1 Mizuhopecten yessoensis
AAACATCAATGTATCATACAAGGCACATTAAAATATCAATGTATCATACAAAGCACTTTTAAACATCATTCTAACACGATTCGTTTGCAACGCGTGTTTTGATTGGATACGGACCATGTTCTAATCTGCGATAGAATCATGATCAATCGTGTTAAGCTCCTCCCATCGCACTTAAGCCACGCCCCGTTTTAAACCAAAACAGTATGGCGTCAAGACCGCCTCTTAGCGAAATCCCGCTGAATCACTGAATCACTGGTTGACATCGAGTTAAGCCAATGGCTTTTTGTGATGTATGATCAGTTATCGATAAACTTCCGCTGGACGCGACTTCCTTCCGGTTGCGCTAGCAGGTTAATTTTCAATACTTATAGTTATCTATTAACATTATTATGTACATCATTTTACTTACAGTTATCTCTGATCATATATGTTCCCCTTGGTATTATATAGCGGTTCCTAGACTTATTAGTAACGCTTAGGTTAGAGTCACAATTTTCTGTATCTACAATACAGTCGTTAAAAAGTACACACATATCGGAAGCGAGTCAGAAACTAGTAATGTCATTGACTGCTCGCGGGCCGATATCTATAAAAACGAGGGCTCAAATTTCCGTGGATGATTTTTCCAATGCTTGTTTAACCTGTCCTTAAAACAGTTAACACTAGGAGCCGAGGTCACATGCTCTGGTAGAGAATTCCATGGTTGAATAACTGTTGCTGAAATAATTGGTAGATGGTTCTTTTTACAGCGGTTTTTTGAACAGTTTTTTAAAAGTCCCCTTGTTGCTCTGTAGTCGCACATGTTGAACAGCTTTTCTTTATCAAGACTGTCTATGTCATTCAAGATTTTGAAAACCTGAATCATATCTGCCCTTTCTCTCCTGTATTCTAGTGTTGGTAAAAGTTAAGAATATGGCGTCTATCAGGGTATGATCTGTCCTTAAGTGATGGTACACGCTTAGTAGCACGTCGTTGAATATTTTCTATGGCCCTTTTGTCTTAGATGTACAATGGTGACCAGATTACAGAGGCTTATTCCAAGTGTGGCCTTACAAGAGATTTGAATAATCTGGTAAAGATGTCATTACTCATATACGTGAAGCTTCTAAAGATTATTCCGACTATTTAATTTGCCTTGTTAGCTGTTTTCTGGACATGGACTGAAAAGTTCAAATGGTCGTCAATGAATACACCATGGTCTTTTATCAAAGGCTTTACTAAAGTCCATGTATATGACGTCAAGATTGTTGCCCTCGTCGAGTAATTTAGCCCATTCATCAAATGTTTCCAGTAGTTGGGTTGTGCAAGATTTCTTCGGTCTAAAGCCATGTTGTTCTTTATTGAATAGACTATTTGTTTCCATATGGTTGAATAATTCATCCCTTATAATTCTCTGTAGTACATGGCACCGAGGTCAGACTGATCGGTCGATAGTTGCTGGGGTCATTTCTTGATCCTTTTTTGAAAATCGGTGTTACATGTGCGTGCCTCCATTCTTCTGGTATTATTCCTTTTTCAAGTGACATGTTGTAGATTATGGAAAGAGGTTTTTTAAGCTCTTGAACGGTTTCGACGATGAATTTCGGGTGTATGTTATCCGGTCCTGCAGCTTTGTTTGGTTTTGTATTTTTAACAGCTTTTTCCACAGTTGCATCCGTAATTACAACCGATTCCAATCTTTCCAGAAATATTCTAGCATTGACATCAGGTGGTATAGTGTTGGGATCATCTACGAATATACTTGAGAAGAATTTATTCATGACATTTGCAGAGTCTTGGTCATTCGTTGTTAGGGTTCCAGCTTCGTTCCCGATTTGTTGTAGGACGATTTTGTTTTCGTTTTGGATCTCACATGTTTCCAGAAGAGTTTAGGATCAGTTGTGATTTTCTCGGCCAGATCTTTTTCGAAATTGTATTCAGAGCGTCTGATGTTTTAAGTGACTAAATTTCTTGCCTCTTTATATGAATTCCAGTTGTTAGGTGTAATGCAGTGAAGGTATTTCTTCCATCTTTGTGATTTTCTTTTAATAGATAGATGCGCTGTCTGGTCTAAACTTGATCTATTTTTGGCGTTGGTCAGATTGGTCTTGTATACAGGTATGTATTTGTCAATAATCGTAGAAAGGGAATATGTAAGACTTTTCCACGCCTCGTTTACATCACGTTTATTAACCATTTCCTCCAAGTCTATCTTAACGAGTTCTTCACGGTGGAGTTGTAGTCACCCCTGTAGAAGTTTTTGCGCCGTTGCTTCATTGTATTAGTTGGCATATCTACATAACAAAGGAAGTCAAAGTTCAGGGATATTTGGTCACTTGGTCCTAGGCTCTTGTTATATTCCAAATTATTTATCATGTTTTCTTCGTTCGTAAATATAAGGTCAAGGACTGATGGAATTTGATCTTGCCGGAATCTTGTTGGTCTCTTAACATGTTGGTACCAGAAATTATCTTGGTTTTTTCCAGGTATCTAGTTGCTGGGTGGTTTTGACTAGCTGTTGAGGTGGTATTGTTCCAGTTAATTTCTTTAAAGTTGAAGTCCCCAAGTATAAGTTTGTGCGTACAATTGTTGTCATTTATTTCTTCTAGTAATGATAAAACTGCTGCATTGTTGACGTCATTGCTGTTCGGGCTCCGATATAGACAGCATAGTAAAAGTGAATCGTTTCCGCGTAACTTGATGGTACAAGATATGTATTCTTTGCAGACTGTGTTAAATGTTAGATTTTTAACAATTATGTCAGTTTTGTAATATATGGCAACGCCCCGATGATTTAGAGTTGGTCCAACTAAAACATCATATCCTTCTAGTTGATAGTTTTGCACATTGAACTCATGTTGTGATGCTTTGGGCAATAGTTCTGTCAAGCAAATAAAGTCTGGTTTGTTGTTTATTATAGACTCGCTAAGTTCTGACTTTTTTGTTTTAGTTAGTGTATCCACATTGGTGTAGTAGAGTTTAATCATTGGTTCTTGTTACAATCCTCATTAAAGGTGATAAAACTGGCTTCCTACGCCGTATTGGACTGTGTCTGCATGTCGCTGTATATAAATGTAGCTTCTGAGTCGTCTAACGCATCTATCAGGGTTGACTGGTCGAGGTAGTAATTGGTGTCATTTACAAGCTGCACCCTACTAGGCAATGTAGAGCTGTTTTTGATAGGGCTCATAAAGCGTTCGACAATTTGTTGTCGTTGGATATCGGCCGGTCTGGCAATGTTGCTTGGTTTACGCGTTCCATGGAATGCTCCTTTACCTGTAGTATTTGCTTTACCATTGAGTGGGTGCCCTGTGGCGGGTCGCTCCCCAAACATCTTCCCACCCCCCTGCAATAGTCTAGCTGGCGTTGAGTTGGATAAGGGGGGCCCTGTGGCGGGTCGCTCCCCAAACATCAGAGCCCCCCTTGAGGTAGCAGCATTGTTGGATGGATATTCTGGTTCTTCTCTACGATTGTGTTTTTCGTATTGTTGACTTGGTCCGTTATTTTCTCTATCTCTCTTTCGAGTATTTCGTTCTTGTCGCTGTTGTTTAGTTAGGTCTCCTGTGAGAATAACATCTTTTATGGTTCTTCAGCTTTGTTATTGATGAAACGTGCAGATTCCAGCAATTTCCTCCTTTGTTTTTTATTTCCTAAGACAGCTATAAATGGTCTTGGAGATTTGTCTTGGTGTGGTGCCCCTAGCCGGAATTGGGCCACATTATCAAGATTGTCGACTCCTAGCGATTTCGCTAAAGACCTAAAATCATCCTCATCCTCGGTTTTTCTTACCATGGGGTCCTCGTTTGTTTTCTCACGAAGCTTGAAGAGGATACTATTATTTTCTTTGTTTCTCCTTTCTTCACATTCTTAATTCCTATCGTCCATGAGCTGGTGTATGTTTTCCTCGAGTTTATGGATATTTTGTTCTTGGCAACTTGAATTTTCCTCCTGAATTATTGTTCTGGTGTTAAGTTCAAGATCCGACAATCGTGTCTCCAAGTTAACTACTCGCAAATCGTTAGCTTTGCAGTACTCCTTTAGGGTGTCCCTTACTTCTATTATCGGCGGTTGTGTCCTGTTACATGACTTGCAGGCATATGACATGCCCGAATTTTCCGATTCCTTTAGCTGTAGAAATTCAAAAACTTTATCTGGAAGTTTTGTACAGTTCTTACAGAAAGTTAGATCGCATCCCTTACATATTACGAACTGATCTAGCACTTGTCCATGTCTCTCTGACGTTTCCTACTGTCCTGGCTACTTGTTTCACTTGTGTCGCTCGTGTCGTCTCTCATTTGTTCCTCAGCCATTCTTTGTTCCAGTTATACCTGTTGTACACAGTATCTTTAGGACTAGTCTCCTCAACCAATTCCTGCTTAGCAACTCTCCGGCGTGAACACCATCTTGTAAAAGACTATATGAGACGTTGGTGTATGTACGCGACTTGTTCGACTTTCTGGATTTGAGTAGGTCCAACATGAAGCGAGATGCAACCACACCTGGCTCAATATTTAGCTCATTTATTGCTCCATTGAGGATGTAGATTCGACTCTCCAATTCTTTGGTTTGAATATCGTACAGGTCGCTAGGCTTATTTGCTTTTGTTGAATTCCAGATAGAAATGGAGTAGTGAGGGCATTCTAGAAAAACAATCATATTGTAATGGTAGAAGGCGACGGTAATCGTGAATAATGTCATCTGTGGGGGTGTCGTTATTAAGTTCGATCCTCTTGACTACCTTTTTAGTTAGGTCACACGTACCGGGCCACAGCGCTACAAGAATTCTTCTGTGTTCACTGATAAGTCGTTCAGCATTCAAAATCACGTAGTCAACAAGTTGTTTTGTGCCTTTTCCTAGTTTGGCTATCCATTTTATTGTTTTCTCTTCGTGTGTGGACACCACTGCCTTTAATTTTATCGCTTTACTGTCGCTCACGACAATCAGTTTCCGGTTTAGGACCAAATCGGGAATGACATCTTTTTCCGAACTTGCCAAAAACTTGCCAAGTTTACCAGCACTCATTTAGATATGCTCTTGAGCATAAATGTTACAAAGCATACTCACAGTTGGCGAGCCCCGGTCCTCCCCATTGTCTTTGTTGTCTGTCTTGAAAGTTGCGAGTTAAGTACCCACACGTCCTCAGTTCAGGTTACAAAGTATTTTACTACGTACTTTTGTACAAGGAAATACAATGTTTCTAAACATATTAGCGTAGTATATTTGTTAAAGTGTGATAGAATGGGGATAGTACGTTGTTTTTCGTGTCTATACTGGCTATTAGAACACGAAATTTGGGTTTGAACTGGAGCCCAATAGGTCGAGAGTTTAAACCAAATTTCATGTTCTAATCGCCAGTATAGACACGAAAAACAACGTACTAACTATTATCCCCCAAATATTACTATGTGAGCACTCTTCAGCGATAGCGATGCCAGTACGCACCGCACAAATGTAAAATGATGAACATTCCTATCAGGGGCGTAGCTAGCCCTTATTCGGAGCGGGTCCAGGGCAGGGCCTTGGTAGGGGACAAGGGGGTACAAGGTGATTTTGTTTACCGCGAGTCTTGCATCAAGGAAATAGTAACATGCTACCATTACAATAGTGTTTTTACTAATGCATGTGTACATTCAATGCAGCAAATACAAATACACGTGCAAATCGAAATTAAGTGGAATCGATTTGCATGTCGAAGCTAATAAAACACATGCATAACATACGAGTTTTTAACTTATGCCAATACACGTGCTGAACGACATCAATACCAATGTATACGACATTAATACACGTGCTGAACGACATCAATACCAATGTATACGACACCAATACACGTGCTGAACGACATCAATACCAATCTATACGACACCAATACACGTGCTGAACGACATCAATACCAATGTTTACGACACCAATACACGTGTTTATACCGGAAATGACGCAAGCGTACGTGCCGCACCAGTATTAATTACGAACCAATGCACGTGAATAACATATAACAACGTTAGTTTTGATAAATAAGCTTTCCAATGTTATTTCAATGCATGCGCGTTCACTGATACCGGATAGATGTCCTCCGGTCGTCTGCTAGTCTCCAGTTTTGAAATCTCGTTTGTGATATGTATGATTCTGTGTCTCTCGGGCACGGCCGCCCAGAAGCGTCATTAGTTACGGCGGAAAGGATCGGATTACAAGCGCCTTCAACACCCAGAGACCACATCATTAATATTCCTACCAAATCATTTCTCCCTTGGGACTTCCAAAAATCGATTTTTGCCAAATCACATTAGGCGGGATTTTTTTCTTATCCGTCGTTTCTTTTTCTTGCATCATTGCTATACTGGAACCTTAGTTTAATAGCTTGAAGTCACACTTTTTTTTTCTTTTCTTCGAAATCTCTTTAGATTACTTTTATAGCTTCAAGATGTACCCCGTACCACTGCCAGAACTGTAAGTAAATGTTGGAAACCGTTTCCCCCCGGCATGACTATAGGTTTGTTAAATCATTTCTGAAAAGAAACCACACTTTTATGAGAAATAATAAAGACTAAATAAACAAAATATAAATCATCAACAATGTTCTGAATGTAAACATTGAGCGGGGCCAGCTCGGGATTGGAACTCCGCCGGACAGATTGTCATACTATCGCTCTAACCGATTGAGATATCGCGTCAAAGGAAGTGTCGTGGCCCAACTGTACTAAAGCTATATCTGAACGAAAGTTAACGGGAGGTTACACTATATAGGAAAAACCACAGTGCAGCGGGACATGGATCCTTAAGTTGAAACAAACACTAGGAAAGCAGAATGAATGTTATCTTTGTTCTTTGAATAAGGAAATATTTAGAACTGGAGTTTTGTGTGTTGGTAAGTTTGGATACATGGCATATATATGAAAAATAAAAAAAAAATGCTATCTTAAAAATAGATTTTTTTTATATGGAATTAAATAGTCATCAACATAAAAAGGAAGGTATTTTTTTCCAGTGTGTATGAAATATTCAAGAAATTATCATTTAAAAATCAAAAAATGTTATCTAGCAAAATTAAAAAATCAAATTTACAACAAAAAGATGAAATCATCTCGAAGCCCGAAACTTTTTTTATAAAATAATGTAGGAAAATGTCACTTTCTTTTTTTTTTTTTTTTTTTTTTTTTACTACAAGTACGTTTATTTCTGTAAACTACTAGAATCAATCACATAAATAATGCAGTGGTCCGCTAAAAAGAAAGTCTGACAGAACACGAAAAGCATTAGCAAGTTGAACGCATTACGCGCGGTGTAATCCATTTAACGCGAGAGGCTGGGAGGTCAGTGACGGATGGGAGTGTTTTAGTCTGTTGTCTATTGCAGTGCGACTGGTGTGCGTTACAGTCGCGATCTAAGCGGACCCTCTCTCATCAATTAAGATAATTCCATATTTTTATAGCATCTCTGTATTCCGCAAAAACCTGGTGACATTGCGGCCTCAATTTCCTTAGCAGCAGAAAAGCTTCAACGTCGTACGAACGTCTAGTGTGATTGTCAGTCCAAACCAGAGCGGTCACATTTCATGAATTATATTCTTTAAAAAATTTACTTCATTAAAAACATAGCAGATTTAATCAAGATGTGACATAAATTAAAAATTTACACTAAATTGTGGTATTCAATTCTCACAATTATAATTAATATTTCATTCCGCAAGCAGTCTTTCAAATATCGTCAAGTTGCTAAAGCAACAAAATGATGCGCCCTGGGCGAGTAGATGAGGACCCCGTTTTGACACTATTCCCGCCTGTTTCCCGTGGAATCAATAAGAATGCCAGATAACCCGGCCTCACTTGTCAAGGCAGCCTAAATAATGACACCCAGAAGAGTTATAAAACATTTTAGCAACTCTATTGAAGGTGATGCGCGTCCGGGCCTATCACAGCTGATTGTCTTGGGTAGTATTGTAACAACTCTATAGAAGTTGATGCGCGTCCGGGCCTATCACAGCTGATCGTCCTGGGTAGTATTGTAACAACTCGATTTTATATGATGCTCCGACTCGACCCCGGGTGGTGTGTGTAACTTCACAGGGACATGAGAATTTGATACAGTATGAGTATTTGGACCTTTCCTTAAGTCTGAAGAAATTTGTATTTGTTTGTTTGTGGTTTATCTCACAATTATAATTCATATTTCATTCCGCAAGCAGTCTTTCAAATATCGTCAAGTTGCTAAAGCAACAAAATGATGCGCCCTGGGCGAGTAGATGAGGACCCCGTTTTGACACTATTCCCGCCTGTTTCCCGTGGAATCAATAAGAATGCCAGATACCCCGGCCTCACTTGTCAAGGCAGCCTAATTAATGACACCCAGAAGAGTTATAAAACATTTTAGCAACTCTATTGAAGGTGATGCGCGTCCTGGCCTATCATAGCTGATTGTCCTGGGTAGTATTGTACCAACTCTATCGAAGGTGATGGGCGTCCGGGCCTACCACAGCCGATTGTCCTGGGTAGTATTGTAACAACTCGATTTTATATGATGCTCCGACTCGACCCCGAGTGGTGTGTGTAACTTCTCAGGGACATGAGAATTTGTTACAGTATGAGTATTTGGACCTTTCCTTAAGTGTGAATAATTTTGTATTTGTTTGTTTGTGGTTTATCTCACAATTATAATTCATATTTCATTCCGCAAGCAGTCTTTCAAATATCGTCAAGTTGCTAAAGCAACAAAATGATGCGCCCTGGGCGAGTAGATGAGGACCCCGTTTTGACACTATTCCCGCCTGTTTCCCGTGGAATCAATAAGAATGCCAGATACCCCGGCCTCACTTGTCAAGGCAGCCTAAATAATGACACCCAGAAGAGTTATAAAACATTTTAGCAACTCTATTGAAGGTGATGCGCGCCCGGGCCTATCACAGCTGGTTGTCCTGGGTAGTATTGTAACAGCTCTATAGAAGGGGATGCTCGTCCGGGCCTATCACAGCTGATTGTCATGGGTAGTATTGTAACAACTCTATAGAAGGTGCTGCGCGTCCGGGCCTATCACAGCTGGTTGTCCTGGGTAGTATTGTAACAACTCTATTGGAGGTGATGCGCGTCCGGGCCTATCACCGCTGATTGTCCTCGGTAGTATTGTAACAACTCTATTGAAGCTGATGCGCGTCCGGGCCTATCACCGCTGATTGTCCTCGGTAGTATTGTAACAACTCTATTTAAGGTGATGCGCGTCCGGGCCTACCACAGCTGATTGTCCTCGGTAGTATTGTAACAACTCTATTTAAGGTGATGCGCGTCCGGGCCTACCACAGCTGATTGTCCTGGATAGTATTGTAACAACTCTATTGAAGGGGATGCGCGTCCCGGCCTATCACAGCTGATTGTCCTGGGTAGTATTGTAACAACTCGATTTTATATGATGCTCCGACTCGACCCCGAGTGGTGTGTGTAACTTCACAGGGACATGAGAATTTGTTACAGTATGAGTATTTGGACCTTTCCTTAAGTGTGAAGAATTTTGTATTTGTTTGTTTGTGGTTTACGTCCTATTAACAGCTATGGTCATGTAAGGACTTGTATGGTTTTGGTGGTGGAGGAAAGCCGGAGTACCCGGAGAAAAACCACCAACCTGCGACCATTACCTGGCGACTGCCCAACGTAGGCCTTGAGCCCGTGACCTAGTGGTGGAGTGATCGTAGACAGTCAGAAGTCTTAACCACTCGGCCACCGCGGCGAAGAAAGTTTTGGTGGACGTTTAAGTGATTTGTTTTAAAATGCAACCCATACCCCAATCGATTGTACATACTTAAAAGCTGGAACTCGCTATGTCATAAAATCGACCCCCTAACTTTCTCCGAGTTTTGCAAAATTTGTATTTCCGGTAGGTGAACAAAATTGCTTGTTGGAAAGGTTGATATTTTTCTTTCAATAACATTCTATATATATATCCATGTGAAATGTACTCTCCTTACTCAAACATGCTGTCCGTTTCCTCATAAATACACGCACTATTACCTTGTTTCAAAGTTTTCTTAGTCATTGCAAATGCATCTTCATAAAGTTGACATCAGACTCGCGTGTCTTCTCATATTTCAAAATATTTTTTCTTATGCTACCATATAGACTGTGGGCTTTTCCCCTGTCCGACACAAAATTAAGTCCTTACAATTTGTACTTACTGTTTTCAGCTTTTACATTGGCAGCGGTAAGGTCTGGTTAGCCCGTTGTCAGTATAATGTAACCGGGTGGAATATCATGCTATCGTGTCCATGATATTTCTGTGAGATGGCTCTTTAAAAAATACTTTTTAAAATGATACAATGGAAAATGATCTAATTTAATTAAAATTTGTAAAGCGTCCCTATGATTATAAGATGTAAGTTTTTTACCATTAAAAATATACCGTTAAAAGAACATTCACGGTTGATCCCGTTGTTTTGGGGGTAAAATAATTCTGAAATAGCATTGTATACCACTACATGCTTGTAGGAGTTGACAATTGACAGCAATCAGCCTTTATTTGCCACAATGGGCGTCAACGCTTTTGATACAACATATTGGCAACGCGAGACTGATGATAAATAATTCAGGACAACAGGCTATACAACATTGAGTTTTCACGCGTTTCCTGTGCTTAGAAAACTTCAAAGAGGCCAAAATGGACTCTTTGTACCCATTGCTGTACGTACAATCTGTTTCCCTCAACTCTTATATTGTCTGTTTCATGTTCTCTCTCTTTGTGTCCCCTTGGTTTGACCTCAGTGCTGTGACAACGTGACATAGGACGAACATCCGGGGTTAACATTTAAACTCATTGAAAGACAATTATTCCTCTTTGTTACGGGTTCTGTGATTGGTTAATTGGTGCTTTGGTTCGGCTACTCATGTGGCGTGTAAGTATTTTTTTTCCAAAGTTCATAGTCTCAGTATTGTTGGAATAATCATATTCAGTGAAACGCTGCCTGAACCATATGTGGCATCCTTAAGTAAACTACGTGAACCATATTATTTTATCTTTAAGAATGTTGCGAAATTGGGCCGGTGACTTGCGATGACAAGATAGGATGTCAGTCTAGAGTTCGGAGGTTCCCGGTTCGAGTCCAGGTCTTATAGCTTCATTATTATATTCTCGATACCTTATAACTATTTCAAATATGACATCTTACCATGCTATAAGTGACGTACATGTATCTTTTTCAATGTTAAAGACAATCCTACCACCCCAGGGGCCAAGGGCCCTTTTTGAAGGTAGGTGAGCACCCCCTGGCTGTCAAAGGGTGACCTCATTTTTTCATAAGTATGGACCTTCTAGAACATATTTCAGCTGGCCACCCCTCTGAGAAATCCACTGGGGATTTTTTGTGGGGTCATATATAACCTTACCTTGGCAAAAAATGTGATTTTGAATAAAGGGGGATAGGGGTTCAGAAAGTGTTGTATCTTTTCTCATCATTATCAAATGAATAATTAGAGGGTATATATAGATCATGTATGCATCACTTAAAATTTTGGTATATAAAGTTTACAGGTTGACCTCCTCTCTAAAGGTCAAATCAAGGTCAAAGGTCAAATAACAGCAAAAAGTATCGTTTGTTCCCCATGGATAGTAGTTATAAGTTGAATATGCATTGGCCATACTTTCTAAAGTTCTACATTTTTGTTTGACGCTACTGCCAATGTCATATCAAGGTCAAAGGTCAAAATTCAAAAGTCAAACATGAGAATCTAATTTTTGTTTAATATTATTGACCTAAAAAGATTGTTCCTAATACAAACCAATTAAGCATCTTTTAGCTGATCTCCTTGAAAAAATAACAGGCATAGGAATACTAAAAAACATTTCTAGATAGTATATAATGTATACATTACTTATAACTTGTGATATATAATTTATTTAACTTGACATTAATTGTGAAGGTCATATCAAGGTTGTATTGAGGTCAAAGGCTTACTAATTCAGACCAACCACGGCTATTTATGCTGTCCTGTCATTTATGTTACATAATCTCTTGAGGTTAGTGTAGTTGACATAATCTCTTGATATTAGTGTAGTTGACATAATCTCTTGATATTAGTGTAGTTGACATAATCTCTTGAAGTTAGCGTAGTTGACATAATCTCTTGAGGTTAGTGTAGTTGACATAATCTCTTGAGGTTAATGTAGTTGGCATAATCTAAAGGGGTTGGGGTTTGACATAATCTCTTGAGGTTAGTGTAGTTGCCATAATCTCCTGAGGTTAGTGTAGTTGCCATAATCTCTTGAGGTTAGTGTAGTTGCCATAATATCTTGAGGTTAGTGTAGTTGACATAATCTAAAGAGGTTAGTGTAGTTGACATAATCTCTTGATATTAGTGTAGTTGACATAATCTCTTGAGGTTAATGTAGTTGACATAATCTAAAGGGGTTGGGATTTGACATAATCTCTTGAGGTTAGTGTAGTTACCATAA
Source organism: Mizuhopecten yessoensis (assembly GCF_002113885.1). Taxonomy (NCBI): domain Eukaryota; kingdom Metazoa; phylum Mollusca; class Bivalvia; order Pectinida; family Pectinidae; genus Mizuhopecten; species Mizuhopecten yessoensis. The sequence continues at coordinate 12,407 of NW_018408873.1, forward strand.
TCTCTTGAGGTTAGTGGAGTTGACATAATCTCTTGAGGTTAGTGTAGTTGACATAATTTCTTGATGTTAATGTAGTTGACATAATCTTAAGGGGCTGGGGTTTTACTTCATCTCAAGAGGTTAGTGTAGCTGACATAATCTCTTGAGGGTAGTGTAGTTGACATAATCTCTTGGGGTTAGTGTAGTTGACATAATCTCTTGATATTAGTGTAGTTGTCATAATCTCTTGATGTTAGTGTAGTTGCCATAATCTCTTGAGGTTAGTGTTGTTGCCATAATCTCTTGAGGTTAGTGTAGTTGACATCATCTTTTGAGTTTAGTGTAGTTGTCATAATCTCTTGATGTTTGTGTAGTTGCAATACTCTATTGAGGTAAGTGTAGTTGCCATAATCTCTTGAGGTTAGTGTAGTTGACATAATCTCTTGAGGTTAGTGCAGTTGACCTAATCTCTTGAGGTTACTGTAGTTGACATAATCTCTTGAGGTAAGTGTAGTTGCCATAATCTCTTGAGGTTAGTGTAGTTGACATAATCTCTTGAGGTTAGTGCAGTTGACCTAATCTCTTGAGGTTACTGTAGTTGACATAATCTCTTGAGGTAAGTGTAGTTGCCATAATCTCTTGAGGTTAGTGTAGTTGACATAATCTCTTGAGGTTAGTGCAGTTGACCTAATCTCTTGAGGTTACTGTAGTTGACATAATCTCTTGAGGTAAGTGTAGTTGCCATAATCTCTTGAGGTTAGTGTAGTTGACATAATCTCTTGAGGTTAGTGCAGTTGACCTAATCTCTTGAGGTTACTGTAGTTGACATAATCTAAAGAGGTTGGGGTTTGACATAATCTCTTGAGGTTAGTGTAGTTGCCATAATCTCTTGAGGTTAGTGTAGTTGCCATAATCTC
>NW_018408873.1:15156-175947 GCF_002113885.1 Mizuhopecten yessoensis
AGAGGTTAGTGTAGTTGACATAATCTAAAGAGGTTAGTGTAGTTGACATAATCTAAAGAGGTTAATGTAGTTGACATAATCTAAAGAGGTTAGTGTAGTTGACATAATCTAAAGAGGTTGGGGTTTGACATAGACTCGAGAGGTTGATGTAGTTGCCATAAGCTTGAGAAGTTTAGGTATGAAATTATCCGATGAGGTTATTGTGTTTGACATGATCTCGAGAGGTTAGTGAAGTGAACAACATCTGAAAAGGTTTTGAAAACATCTTTCCTAATGATATACAAATAGTCCTGATTAAAATCATGATCAATGTACAGGTGTTAAAAGACGAGTAGAAACTGTATATGCTTAATAAAAAGTTTCAGGTACTTATTCTGATTGGTTGATATTTTGGACAATACCTTGAGATTTATGAAGTAGAGCTCTCTGAAGTTTGCTAAGATGTGTAGTGGCAAAATGTTCAACTAAGACATATTTCAGTATACTTCATTGCATTGGATGAGAAGACACAAAGTGGTTTGTTAGATTTTGTATAGAATTAATGGTATACCACTCAATGGCTTTGTTTGAGTAGTTGCATGTTTTAATATTATCTGAAAGAAGTATTAATATTATACTTTGGATTTGTTGCTTTTTTTTGTAATATTCCTAATGTAGATGTAGTTTTGATATTTGTTACTAATAAAGAGTTGAAGAAAATATTGTAGAATCAAGCAGTGTCCTTGATGTTACAGTAAAAGTGTACTGCTGTGTACGATATCACCAGAATAATATTCGTATCTACTGGGTGACTCCAAAAGTTTGTTTTTATGAATAAGTTTGGAAAGTAAAACTGTGAAAGAAAGCGTATTTACGTAAGTTTCATAATGTAATGTGTAACAGGTAACTTTGGTCAGATTTGAAGAAAAGCTTCAAATGCAGTTCAGTGTGTTATAGAATGAGACTTTGTATATGAAACAAACATGGTCCACTAGCTATATGGGCATGCCTCATCTATGTAACAGCAGATTTGATTGGATCATGTTGATCACATGACTTTAAAATAAAATATGTTGTTTCCTTCTCATCCTAGTTTCCGCTGGTCATATTTTCTACATTTGGGGCCTCTCAAGTTAACTAAATCTGTAAAAATTATTATCCCTGAGTTTTGAAAAAACCTGAAAAATCAATGACTTATACTGTTATTGTGCTATCTCTGTAAAATAGTATATGTATTATTGATCAATTATGTTTCCCTCAATCTTTGCTATTATTTATCTAAGGGAAACAAAGAATCATGTTTCCCTATATCAAAATGGAAAGAAATGTGCCGAATTTGATTTTCTTGTAAAACATACTTGCTACCTCTCCCTATTTTGGAGGGAGACGCAATTCGGGCATTAAAATTGAGAATTTTCAACCACTGAATTTGCTTTTCCTATTTTCTGAGCTCTGTTGATTTCATTTGAAAGAACAGCTCTAGAGATGCCATTTAAAAAAAGTTATTTTCATTTAGGGTGTACATACACTCATTTTAGTTATGCTTTTAATTCTGAGCAGGCGTTCTCTCTCCATGCAAATTTTAAAATGTTGGCAAGTATGGTAAAATTATGCTTTACACATGAATAATTGACTGTGTCCTTGCTTCCGTTAACTGAGAGGTCTTTTGAGAAAAGAAAATGTTGTGTCTAGATTTCACATGATGAACATACACAGAAACGATTACAATTAACTCCCTTGCTGAAAGTTGAAAAAGGGTAATTGAGTATAATGATAATCCATGTTGCTGTAATCAGTGATGATTTAAAGTCATTGACAGACATTGATATTGACGATGTTTGATAGGGTGTTCGTAATTGCATTTATAGTACACACATATTTTCTATGTTTACAAAGCAATTTATCATCAAGTGTAAAATAGGTTCTGCTATTTAGGTCATAAAATATAACAATGAGTTAAAAGTCACTTGCATATTTCATTTTGGAACAAAAAACAAGGATGGCATATATTTGATATGCAGCTTATTATCATAGTTATTATTACTGAAGGAACCAAATGTCAAATTTAGTTCTTAAATCTATGATATTTTCCTGGATTTCTTTTCACTTTACAATTTGCCAAAACAAGACCGATTGTATAAAAAAAATTGATAACAATTTCCATTTTATTGAGAGTTTTGACTTTGTATATCCAACTAGACGAATTAATTTATATTACTACTTTGTATATTATTAAAACCACATCAAACTAAGAAAATATCAAAAACACGCTTTTGGAATTAAAATACATAATATCTGCACAATTGCAGTTTTATTTAAAAAAATATTGTGACAACCTTTTCTCCCGGATTCAGTTATAATACTGCAGGCTCACTAATCATACAATACGAATTCTTAAAAAAAGTTTTTTTTTTCTTTTTTTTTTCCCTCGATCTACAGATCGTTACCATGATAACAAGATGTTCTGCTCCAACAAAAGGTGCATGCCTGGCATTGTCACGTGACGCAACTACTTCCGGTTAAGAGCAGGGCATGTCGGGACGTATAGCGTGATTGCTTAGGAGTGAAGCCCTGTGAGGCGGTGATATCTTTGTGCGATCTTTCCTTCTTCATTCACAAGTCTCGGTGTAATCAGCGTCGCGCGCTCCTCGAGGCCTTATAGCTACCGCCATCCATATACAGATTATGCAAGTATTGTAATAGGTTTGCGTGCAGGCCAGTGGCAGGTAGCATCCCGTATTCTCGTAGACGGAAGTGAACCGCTCTCTGCTGCGAATCTAGGGCTTGAAGGCTATATGCTCACTATACTGGTTATTCGTTTTAATGAGAAAATTTATTTTTTGAAAAGTAAAACATAATATCACATCACCAGGCAGACACAACATGCACGAACAAAGCCCTGGCGCCGTTACAGGTTACGTATTGACAGCACCAAACTATTAAAGCGGTGTTAACGCAACAACTATTAGCTAGGTAAACATATTTCACTCGGTGAATGTCTGATACCCGTGTGACACGAGGAGTTCCGACTACAGACACCATCAGGATGCATGGCGCATTACCAGAACAACAGAACAATGTATGAGAACACACGAGGAGTTCCAAATATCACGTATCAAGTGTTGAACGAGATGTCCCGAATATCGTCTATTTGAAAACCGCCCAATCATGTCTAATACTTTGGACATAACAATATCCTTTTTTATAATCCTCATCATTATTTAATAAATATCTATAAGTATCCCAATTCCGCTACCTGTGACTACATGTATACATTGGAGACTAGTGTCCGGTATCACGAATGCTTTAATGCATCCTTTATTAAACGGAACCATGCTTTGCAGATTCATCTTATCCAGTTCCACTACAGTTATACCCAAAACGAAGTCGAAAGGAGAGTAATGAAGAAAAGAAAAAAAAACTACAATAAAATTCTCTAGCATAGTGTTGACGCATGGGACAGGTATCTTAAAGGTATCATTGAGTTCCAAACGGCTGAACTGCTCGTTGTTCGTTTATGAAATAAGGAAGGGTCTCGTGAATTGGTGTTGATTTTACGCGAGCCCTGACAACGACTTCGAGGCCTGCATTAACATTTGCAGTTTCGTCAAGTTTTTCTCATGAAATAATACATCTAAACAATAGCCAGACGGGTTGTCCCGTTGGATTTCTACATGTTAAAGGTTATAGACTACCGAACTGGACAGTGGTATTTACAAAAGGTTTGAGTGTATTAGAAAGTTGATCATGTGGGTAGATCCCCGACGGAAGCTTTTCCCCCCAGTGCCCAGAACGTGTTAGGACTCCAATGGGTCATTTCATTTACCCCAGTGCCCAGAATGTGTTAGTACTCCAATGGGTCATTCCATTTACCCCCAGTGCCCAGAACGTGTTAGTACTCCAATGGGTCATTCCATTTATCCCCAGTGCCCAGAACGTGGTAGTACTCCAATGGGTCATTCCATTTTCTCCCAGTGCCCAGAATGTATTAGTACTCCAATGGGTCATTCCATTTACTACACAGTGCCTAGAACGTGTTAGTACTCCAATGGGTCATTCCATTTACTCCACAATGCCCAGAATGTGTTAGTAATCCAATGGGTCATTCCATTTACTACACAGAGCCCAGAACGTGTTAGTACTCCAATGGGTCATTCCATATACTCCACAATGCCCAGAATGTGTTAGTAATCCAATGGGTCATTCCATTTATCCCCAGTGCCCAGAATGTGTTAGTACTCCAATGGTTCATTCCATTTACTACACAGTGCCCAGAACGTGGTAGTACTCCAATGGGTCATTCCATTTACTCCACAGTGCCCAGAACGTGTTAGGACTCCAATGGGTCATTCCATTTACTCCACAGTGCCCAGAACGTGTTAGGACTCCAATTGGTCATTCCATTTACTACACAGTGCCCAGAACGTGTTAGTACTCCAATGCGTCATTCCATTAACTACACAGTGCTCAGAACGTGTAAGTACTCCAATGGGTCATTCCATTTACTACACAGTGCCAAGAACGTGTTAGTACTCCAATGGGTCATTCCATTTACTACACAGGGCCAAGAACGTGTTAGTACTCCAATGGGTCATTCCATTTACTACTCCGTACCCAGAACGTGTTAGAACTCCAATGGGTCATTCCATTTACTACACAGTGCCCAGAATGTGTTAGTACTCCAATGGGTCATTCGATTTACTACACAGTGCCCAGAACGTGTTAGTACTCCACTGGGTCATTCCATTTACTACACAGTGCCAAGAACGGGTTAGTACTCCAATGGGTCATTCCATTTACTACACAGTGCCCAGAACGTGTTAGTACTCCAATGGGTCATTCCATTTACTACACCGTACCCAGAACGTGTTAGAACTCCAATGGGTCATTCCATTTACTACACAGTGCCCAGAACGTGTTAGTACTCCAATGGGCCATTCCATTTACTACACAGTGCCCAGAATGTGTTAGTAATCCAATGGGTCATTCCATTTATCCCCAGTGCCCAGAACGTGTTAGTAATCCAATGGGTCATTCCATTTACTACACCGTACCCAGAACGTGTTAGTACTCCAATGGGTCATTCCATTTACTCCACAGTGCCCAGAACGTGTTAGTACTCCAATGGGTCATTCCATGGGAAGGTCGAGTAGTTAGGTTATCGGATCCTCCAAAGATATCCCAGTTGTCTGGTGACGATCCCCTCAGGAGGGAGACGTGTCCTATCGGGAATGGCGTAGTGATATGGGAGCTATACATGGACACTCTACTTATTTGTCTTATTCTTTAGTATTAGTACCGATTTAAGTCTGAGACAAGACTTAAGTTTAATTTACCTTTCCAGTGAAGTCCAGAGTTTTAGTAAGGAATCGAAGGAGTCTATTGATATTAGTAAGAAGGGGCATTAGAAGTCTCTTACTACGGATGTAAACTCAACAATCAAGAATAGGATAGACAAGTTGGAAACAATATTTTAGAGTCAAGTTGACAAAATTTTGAATATGTGAAAGAATTCTAGTGCCAATCAAAGCTCAAAAGATGAAGGTCATAATTCCTATGCCAACCAAGGTCAGAAAGGAAATAAAGGTCATACAGATAGGGAAAACTACCGAGGTCAGGGTGGTCACCAATGTAATGGTCAAGGTCATGGTAATGATCAAGGTTGAGGTAATATTCAAGGTCATGATTAAGGTCATGGTAATTTTTGTTAATGAATTCAAAAGATATCAAATTTTCTGATGCGTCATCGCGGAAGAATAATGTCTAGATGCGGTGCACAGGTTTAGCTGCGAGTCTACGACAGCCATCTTTTTTACTAGCGCGAAGCGGAGAGCCGCTAAATTACGAGGTTCTACATCTTCTGGAATGTGAAGCTGCAGTAATTGAATGTCGAATTAGACGGGAAACCAGACGTGGCTTGAAAGGACGAAACATTTAATATGTCATATGGCTGTTCGACTGTATTTCATATAGGACGGGACCACATTGATCTACCACAGGGGTCCGTTAAAAATGTCTGAAATACACATATGTGTTTATCTCCCTTCGCAAAAACATACGCACAGCCAATATGAATCTGGTCAAATGAAACGGGTTACATTTGGTAGTTGCATTGAGTCCAACTTGAGTAGGAATTGAAATATTATATAATATAAAATATATCTCATTAATATTTTACAAGTTATTTATTATTATAATATGTATGTACAATCTTATTAAATACAGTATTAGCAATGCTCATTGGATGTACCGTTGACTTTTGACATACATATGAGTGAAAACGAGGCTATTTTTTTCTGGAAGACGTCAGTCGTGTTTTGTAAAATAATGTTCTTAGAAATAGACTGATTAATTACCGTCGCATTATTCTTCAAAAAAAGAAACGGCTAGTTTGTTAGTTATTACAGATGAAAAAGGGAAACGGCTAGTTTGTTAGTTATTACAGATGAAAAAGGCAACATGATTGTTTTCGAACTTAATTTGCACCGACAACATAAACAACTTTGCGTAATTGATGTATTTGAAGCTCCTAACAAAATTATCGTAAAATGTATTCTATTTGGTGGTAACTCTTAGAACCATGTTTTTATGTAAAATAGGTAGTTAAATCAATTTTTCATGCATAATTTGTTTCTTGTAGTTTATCAGATTCTACGTCATAGAAATTTTGATTTTGTCTTTTAATCAACTTGTTTTGAACCTCTCGCCGATCGGTCATGATTCTATTTTAGAATGGTATTGAGCTTCATTCAGTCTACAACATTCATTTTTGTGTCGAGCTACCGTGTCCAGGTTATAACAGTATAATATGACCGGATGGAGTGTCAAGCTACCGTGTCCAGGTTATAACAGTATAATATGACCGGATGGAGTGTCGAGCTACCGTGTCCAGGTTAAAACAATATAATATGAACGGATGGAGTGTCAAGCTACCGTGTTCAGGTTATGACAGTAAAATATGACCGGATGGAGTGTCAAGCTACCGTGTCCAGGTTATGACAGTATATTATGAACGGATAGAGTGTCAAGCTACCGTGTCCAGGTTATAACAGTATATTATGAACGGATGGAGTGTCGAGCTACCGTGTTCAGGTTATAACAGTATAATATGAACGGATAGAGTGTCAACCTACCGTGTCCAGGTTATAACAGTATAATATGACCGGATGGCGTGTCAACCTATCGTGTCCAGGGTATAACAGTATAATATGAACGGATAGAGTGTCAAGCTACCGTGTCCAGGTTATAACAGCATAATATGAACGGATGGAGTGTTAAGCTACCCTGTCCAGGTTATAACAGTATATTATGAACGGATGGAGTGTCGAGCTACCGTGCCCAGGTTATAACAGTATAATATGACCGGATGGAGTGTCGAGCTACCGTGCCCAGGTTATAACAGTATAATATGACCGGATGGAGTGTCAACCTATCGTGTCCAGGTTATAACAGTATAATATGAACGGATGGAGTGTCAACCTATCGTGTCCAGGTTATAACAGCATAATATGAACGGATGGAGTGTCAAGCTACCGTGTCCACGTTATAACAGTATAATATGAACGGATGGAGTGTTAAGCTACCCTGTCCAGGTTATAACAGTATATTATGAACGTATGGAGTGTCGAGCTACCGTGTTCAGGTTATGACAGTAAAATATGACCGGATGGAGTGTCAAGCTACCGTGTCCACGTTATAACAGTATAATATGAACGGATGGAGTGTCAACCTATCGTGTCCAGGGTATAACAGTATAATATGAACGGATGGAGTGTTAAGCTACCCTGTCCAGGTTATAACAGTATATTATGAACGGATGGATTGTCGAGCTCCCGTGTTCAGGTTATGACAGTAAAATATGACCGGATGGAGTGTCAAGCTACCGTGTCCAGGTTATAGCAGTATATTATGAACGGATGGATTGTCGAGCTCCCGTGTTCAGGTTATGACAGTAAAATATGACCGGATGGAGTGTCAAGCTACCGTGTCCAGGTTATTACAGTATAATATGACCTGATGGAGTGTCAACCTTCCGTGTCCAGGATATTACAGTATAATATGACCGGATGGAGTGTCGAGCTACCGTGTCCAGGGTATAACAGTATGATATGACCAGATGGAGTGTCGAGCTACCGTGTCTAGGTTATTACAGTATAATATGACCGGATGGCGTGTCAACCTTCCGTGTCCAGGTTATTACAGTATGGTTTGACCGGCTGGAGTGTCAACCTACCGGGTCCAGGTTATTACATTATAATATGACCGGATGGGGTGTCAACCTTCCGTGTCCAGGTTATTACAGTATGGTTTGACCGGATGGAGTGTCAACCTACCGTGTCCAGGTTATTACATTATAATATGACCGGATGGAGTGTCGATCTACCGTGTCCAGGTTATTACAGTATGATTTGACCGGATGGAGTGTCAACCTACCGTGTCCAGGTTATTACAGTATAATATGACCGGATGGAGTGTCGAGCTATCGTGTCCAGGTTATTACAGTATAATATGACCTGATGGAGTGTCAACCTACCGTGTCCAGGTTATAACAGTATGATATGACCGGATGGAGTGTCGAGCTACCGTGTCCAGGTTATAACAATATAATATGAACGGAGGGATTGTCAAGCTACCGTGTCCAGGTTATAACAGTATAATATGACCGGATGGAGTGTCGAGCAACCGTGTCCAGGTTATTACAGTATAATATGACTGGATGGAGTGTCAACCTACCGTGTCCAGGTTATAACAGTATGATATGACCGGATGGAGTGTCGAGCTACCGTGTCTAGGTTATTACAGTATAATATGACCGGATGGAGTGTCGAACAACCGTGTCCAGGTTATTACAGTATAATATGACCGGATGGAGTGTCGAACAACCGTGTCCAGGTTATTACAGTATAATATGACCGGATGGAGAGTCAACCTACCGTGTCCAGGTTATAACAGTATAATATGACCGGATGGAGTGTCGATCTACCGTGTCCAGGTTATTAGAGTATAATATGACCGGATGGAGTGTCAACCTTCCGTGTCCAGGTTATTACAGTATAATATGACCGGACGGAGTGTCAACCTACCGTGTCCAGGTTATAACAATATAATATGAACGGATGGAGTGTCGATCAGTATAATATGACCGGATGGAGTGTCGAGCTACCGTGTCCAGGTTATTACAGTATGGTTTGACCGGATGGAGTGTCAACCTACCATGTCCAGGTTATAACAATATAATATGAACGGATGGAGTGTCGATCTACCGTGTCCAGGTTATTACAGTATAATATGACCAGATGGAGTGTCGAGCTACCGTGTCCAGGTTATAACAATATAATATGACCAAATATGACCGGATGGAGTGTCAAGCTACCGTGTCCAGGTTATAACAGTATAATATCACCTGATGGAGTGTCAACCTACCGTGTCCAGGTTATTACAGTATAATATGACCGGATGGAGTGTCGAGCTACCGTGTCCATGTTATAACAATATAATATGAACGGAGGGATTGTCGAGCTATCGTGACCAGGTTATAACAGTATAATATGACCGGATGGAGTGTCGAGCTTCCGTGACCAGGTTATTACAGTATAATATGACCGGATGGAGTGTCGAGCTACCGTGTCCAGGTTATTACAGCAGATATGAACGGATGGAGTGTCAACCTACCGTGTCCATGTTATAACAATATAATTTGACCGGATGAAGTGTCGAGCTACCGTGTCCAGGTTATAACAGTATAATATGACCGGATGGAGTGTCAACCTTCCGTGTCCAGGTTATTACAGTATAATATGACCGGATGGAGGGTCGAGCTACCGTGTCCAGGTTATTACAGCAGATATGAACGGATGGAGTGTCAACCTACCGTGTCCATGTTATAACAATATAATTTGACCGGATGAAGTGTCGAGCTACCGAGTCCAGGTTATAACAGTATAATATGACCGGATGGAGTGTCGAGCTACCGTGTCCAGGTTAGAACAGTGTAATATGACCGGATGGAGTGTCAACCTACCGTGTCCAGGTTATAACGGAATGATATGACCGGATGGAGTGTCAACCTACTTTGTCCCGGTTATAACAATATATAACAGTATAATATGACCGGATGGAGGGTCAACCTACTTTGTCCAGGTTATAACAATACAATATGATCGGATGGATTGTCAAGCTACCGTGGCCAGGTTATAACAGTATAATATGACCGGATGGAGTGTCGAGCTACCGGGTCCAGGTTATTACAGTATAATATGACCGGATGGAGGGTCAACCTACCATGTCCAGGTTATTACAGTATAATATGACCGGATGGTGTGTCAACCTACTTTGTCCAGGTTATAACAATACAATATGATCGGATGGATTGTCAAGCTACCGTGGCCAGGTTATAACAGTATAATATGACCGGAGGGAGTGTCAACCTACCGTGTCCAGGTTAAAACGGTATGATATGACCGGATGGAGTGTCACCCTACCATGTCCAGGTTATTACAGTATAATATGACCGGATGGAGTGGCAACCTACCGTGTCCAGGTTATAACAGGATGATATGACCGGATGGAGTGTCGACCTACCGTGTCTAGGTTATTACAGGATAATATGACCGGATGGAGTGTCAACCTACCGTGTCCAGGTTATAACAGTATCTTCCGTGTCCAGGTTATTACAGTATAATATGACCGGATGGAGTGTCAACCTACTTTGTCCAGGTTATAACAATATAATATGATCGGATGGATTGTCAAGCTACCGTGTCCAGGTTATAACAGTATAATATGACCGGATGGAGGGTCAACCTACCGTGTCCAGGTTATAACGGTATGATATGAGCGGATGGAGTGTCAACCTACCATGTCCAGGTTATTACAGTATAATATGACCGGATGGAGTGTCGAGCTACCGTGTCCAGGTTATAACAGATCCGTTGGAGGACACTGTAAATGGACCTTGAAAGACCCTCTCATAACTGTCTTCCTGGAACCTTTGCTGTTGCTAGACCGGGCTAAAGTCCAGTGAACATCCTCAATTTTTCATTTAAACATAATTATTTAATTGCCAGGAATTTAGCAAAAGGATTGGGCACATCATCCACACCCTCTCCATAGAATGTAACAAACAAATACAATGGCAAACAGATGGGGCACAAAAGATATTCCAGTTTTTGTTATGTTTGTTCTTCTTGTTTGTAGAGGTAAGAAGAATCTTATTTTTATTTTAATGGACTTATATGCACATTTTTAAACAATGCAACGTTTAAGTCTACGTGTAAATGAAGAGTATAGTCATTATTAACACCAAGAGTGTTTAAACTTTGAAGTAGTGTTCGCCTCTGATGACTAAATGTTTCAATAGTAGAACGCGAAATAATAAACATTCTCAAAGGATCGACCACATTTTTTCTTAGGGCTTTCCACGAGATCGAGTCGAAATGAATATTGTTTTAACGAAATACATCTTCGGTACATGTAGAAGTGATGCTTTACCGCATTGTGTTTCATCTGTTCAGGGTTTGGTGTCCTTTTAACAGATAGGGGTCATCAGTCCGACCACGTGATCATTTCTCTAGATATACAGTAAAAACTCAATCTTCAGTATACCCCCCCNTCGTGACGTGTTAACCATTCTTAGGCTAGTGTGTTGAGGTCAATGTAAGTTGTAGTAAATACATCACTAAAATGTTGTAATCATCACATGCACGTGAATACAACCCTGACCGGAAACAGCCAATTACGCATGTGTACACTGAGAGGTGTCGTCCCGCACGACACTTGCCGAGGATATTCCGAGACGCTCTCAGTCTTAGCGTAAAGGTGCAGGCTTTGGCACGCCGCGTGGATGGTTAAGACACTCGCTCAGCTAAAACAACCAATGAGCGGGCTGATGGTAAATGGCTATATCCCGTGGACGCTATTTTAGTGACAATTGCGCCACTGTAGATACGCGTTTCATCGCCGAACGGAGAAATGTATAACTTGTCCTGTCTGACTGGCTAAAACCTGATTATACTTTTAATTAAACTCAGGAACGCCATCAAAAGGACATTACACCGGAACAGCTAAAGTTGTAAGATGTGAACTTCGCTTCAAGTACTGAAGTAATTAGATCATAGCTAGTAATACCATCTCCGTAACACTTCGTTAAAGACCAAAAGGTTCGTCTTTTTTAAGTTATTTAACTTTCGTAAAAAGTCCATATTTGGCTGTGTGCAAATATATATAATAAACAATCAATAGTTCATTAATATTGTATATGGGAATGCCTATCTAAGGCATTTTATCATGTTTCGCTCTTATTTCCAGCCCAAAGAACTTATTAAGATATTCAACGTTAAAAACACCCTAATGTGTTCTGTGAAGATAATAATAAACAATCAATAATTAATGAATATTATAACGATGTCTATTTAAGACACATTTCCATATCCGATTTTTTATAGCTCCATAGATCAACGTATTTTAGTGACGTTAAACTCGTGTGAAGTTATTCACCTTAAGTAAAAAGAACTTACTTTTAGGTTGTATACGAATTTATAATAAACAATCAATAATTAATAAATATCGTATACAGGAATTCTATTTAAAGCAAAAATCCATATTTAGCTCTTGTTTATAGCGCTACTGTTTTATATACGTATTCCAACGAGGTTACACCTCCAATCTCCACTTGAGATATCAGTCAAATTTTTTAATTTCTTTGTTTTTTCCCTTATTGATGTCCCTTAGATAAAGGTCGGCCACATCAATTTCGTGTGATAAAACAGGAGTAGCAAGAAGATGAAAGGATTATCTAGGTATTGATTTTACAATCAGTTATAGGTTTGGTTGGGCGCCATTTATTTATTCATGTTGGTCGATTGAAGCTTTGCCCTCTGAAACCATACAACGTGACCACCAATCCCCTTGCTCAATTCTTGATTTTTTTTTAATGCCGATTTTCCAACACAGGTAATCCCGAGCATTAATCAGGTGGATTTCTCCAGAGACATATAAAATAAAAGAGTTCTTCAAGAGCTTGGCTTTCATTCTTATTTTATGGAAATTTAGAATTCCTGAGTCGAATGAATCGTTTCGGAAACCGTCCATTGCATCACGGAGAGGTGTCGCCCAAACACAAATGGCGGTCATCTTGGTCTAAGGACTTTAAATCTTGTATCGGTTATCGCATATTCCAGTGTAGATGTCGTAGAGGAAGTACATGTACATTTAGTTCGTACTAGTTTATTGGGTATGTCAAGGTGTATGGCTTGTAAAATACTGTCAAATGTTGTAAATATATATACAACGGTAAATTCTACAATAATTCAAAAGTTATGCATTGATATTGAAATTAAAAACCATCACATCTCGTGGATATGCTGCCAAAATGATCTATCCAAACATGAGGACCTATGTCTTGCTACAAAATCGGGATAATATGAATGTGATGAAGAGTTATTAAGATGAGGAAAAATTCACAATATGATAAAAAAGGCTTTAAAACCCGTACGGAGACAGAGTTATGGCCCAGCACTTGGAGATAGAAGACATGATCTGTGATGAATACACACGCTTTATTCGGGAATCTATAGCAAAGACATAAATGTGAGACGTATTAATTCTTGACGACATATTGGGAAATCACAGGGATGGTTAAGCGTGCACCATCGATAAGTTTTGTGTTTTTAATTTGTTTGTTTGTTTTTGTTTATTTGTTTGTTTTTAATTTTCCAGTTCACAAACCCGTCGTACTTTGCCAAAAATCTACCGTCGATTTCCTTGATCTGCAATAGATCCATTATGTACATCTTTTAATGTACAGGAATGTATAAGATATAACTTAGAAAATGATGATAATGTGTATGTTGGATTTTTAGATAGCAATAAAGCCTTTGATACGGGATGGCACGCAGGCCTGCTATACAAACTTTATGAAATTGGCTTGAACTCGAAAGTATGGAAATTACTGAAAGGAATATATACTGGTGTCAAAAGTTGCATTATTTTTAATGGATTACAATCAAGATGGGTACCCATGGAGAGAGGTATTTTACAAGGGAGCGCATTATCTGCGAAAATGTATTTAGTTTTTATTAATATGTTGCTGAAAAATATTGAACAGAGTGGCAAGGGATCAATGATCATCGACTTTAGAGTTAATATACCCACTCAAGCTGATGATATATGCCTCGTAAGCAATAAATATACTGATTTGGAATATATGCTACGGATGTGTGAAGATTATAGTAAAAAATGGAGATTTTTGTTTTCTAACACCAAAAGTAAGATTATGTATTTTAATAAGAAAAAAAAGTGAAATGTGCTACTAGTTTTTATTTATATGATAATATTATACCGGAAGTGGAAGATATTGTTCACGTTGGTATTATGTTAAATAATAAATTCCAAACATATGAACGTACAATGCGTGCTTGTAGCAAATTAAAAAGTGGTACAATGAGTTTAATTAAGAGTGGTGCACATCCTTGTGCGTTAAATCCAGTTACTGCCGGAAAACTTATCAAACAAGTTGTATATACGTCAGCACTATATGGTTGTGAACTATGGATTTTATCAAAGAAAGAGTTACTTTTGTTGGAAAGAGCGCAAAGATTTATTTTAAAATCAATTCAAGGTTTTAGCAACAGAACACGTACTGATATGTGCTATGGATTGATTGGATGGACATCCATAGAAAGTTATATAGATATAAGAAAATTGTTGTTTTTTGGAAGGTTGTGTTATTTAGATAAAAATACATTGTCATCACGTATATTTTTAAGAAGACTATACGCATCAATGCTGAACAGATCTGGTGACCATTTTGGACTTTTAAATGATATTTTGAGAATTTTTAAAAAGTACAATCTTTATAATATGTTGAACAAGTATATTCGAACGAGTGTATTCCCATTAAAACGGCAATGGAAAATAATTGTGAATAAATCTGTGTTGTTGAAAGAGGAACATGATTGGAAAGAACGAATGTCAAATGATAGTGATTTTAACAGATTTGTAATGGTTCACAATATATTGCAACCACATATACTATGGAAACTGGCAATGAAATTCCCGGAGTTTAAAGATTCCATATTATATGTTACGAAATTAATAGTAAATATTCGTACTGGTAAAGCCAAAGAGCTATGTCATAGATGTGGTATTATTTACCAAGATATATTAACTCATATCATATTAAAGTGTAGCTATACTGAACACCTAAAGGACAAGTTGTGGTGCTCTATCGCAAACATTAGTGATACTGGTATTCTGCTGAGTGCGTACATACACTCTCTGACAGATCACGAATTAATTCATATTTTAATTGGGGGACAAATGACTTACGAATTAAATGTATTAGACATGAATGAATTTAGATTGAAATCAGTAGCAGCTGTCGAAAAGATGCACAAGTTATACTACCGGTAGTGTGTAGATATAATCTCACATCCTGATAAAGATTAATATAAATAAAATAAATATAAAAAATAATATGAATGTTTAATATGATATGTATGTATTACCTCATCATATATACACTTATTAATGATATTTATTGAATGTATGACTTCAATGTAATGAAGTCTGTATATGTCATGTATGTTATTTGGTGCTTATGTGTATTCAATATGTTGTTTTTTGTAATGTAAATATGTGCGCATTATTCTGTTTAAATGTAATCTTCAGATTGGAGGAAATAAAGAGAATAATACATATTCCATGAAGCCCGCTAATCGATAACATACATATTCCATGAAGCCCGCTATATATGTGACCGGTTTGCGTTCATACCAGTAAGAACATTGAAAAAACACCGTTCAATCCTTATATTCAAATTCTAAATTTTTAATTATTAATGACCTTCACAACGGTATTCCCTTATTTGGTTTATATTTTCGATATTGAAGAGTCTGTATCGTTAGTGCAAACGAGATTCCTGGAACAGCCTAACCTCACCAAAACGTTTGCTTCTATATCTGTTGTCTCATGTTAGTCGAGGCGGATAGAGAAACTTCAAGATGATACTGATCCAATTGCGTTCATAGCCTTATGAACGCAATTTCGTATTAAGGTTATGCTTACAGAGGAACTTGCAGTGGAAATGTAAATACGCGACGCATGTCACTAAATTTCATACAAACCGAAACTATGAATATTTGCAACCAACCGGATGTGTAGATTTTTACCGATAGGTGTCGCTCTTTTTTACTACAATTAACACCTTGCGGCAACTTCCGTTTCATTATCTCCGAGCAAACAGTATCAGTCACCGCGGAAAACATGGGAACAACAGTTAGGCAGACTTATGGCATTCTCACAGTGCTTTCTATGCAAATCCGACAGACGAGGCCCTGGTTTCTGCTCATCTGCACGTGTAAATTAATGCGCTATGGCAGCATTATTGTGATAGCCAATTAAAGTGATAATTGACTTACGTTACATTACTGAAGAGTTCGCCAACTAATTGTATTCGGAATCAAATTGAATTCTATGTCACACTGCGCTATCTCTATTTGACGATTTTAATAGAATTTGCAAAAAAATGGACCTGTTGGGATTTTAAAACTTCAAAACTCGATCAATTTAATTTGTGTTCTATATGATACGAACTTGATCTCGACCTTCTCGAGAACAAATTATTCACAAGTTTCCATTACAGTGGAATAGGTATCGTACTACAGACCCTGTAAACATTACGGTATGGTAGTAGCCTAGTGCAACCGACGCTTAAGAGAGCGTTTGATAGTATTTTTATCCTTCTTTTTATTGCATCATAATTACTACTTTTTGGGATTTATGGGATTGACGAACTTGACAAACAGCAAAATAGGACAATTAATTTACTGGAATGACTACTTGAAATTATTGACGAATATGGGTATCACGTGACTATAATGCCCATAAAATTGTCAGTAATACAATGTATAACATGTATTTGAGTGTGTTGCATGTTGAGATGTGTATGTAATGCATTAACATTCATTAAAGATACTGTTTTACTAAGTGGACGATGAAGAAAACAAAATTGAACTGTTGCCCCCATTGCCACACTGAAGATCTTTCATTTCTCCCGTACTCTTTCAGTAGCGTCCTCCTAAGTTTACCTTAGCTATTGCGAGGACGTTCAACCCAAATCAAACACACCCTGTTTTGGTGTCGCTCGATTCCTGTTGCTACTTTTCAATTAGCCTTTGAATTTGAACTTCGTACTTGTTTGTTGACGCAATGTTATATATAAGTATTTTTTACCATTCTTGAAACTGTACCATTAGATAAATTAACACTATACAGCACCATGTACAGATGTGCTGTTATTGAATTATCATATAATATTGCACTTTCCGCGTCTCGGTATTCCGGTCATCGTCGTGTCTTAAAGTGCTGCGTTGGCGTGATTCAGGGGCTGGTTCCGACATTTAGTATGCTCCACAGATATAAATGCTGTCTCAACAGAGCTTAGCTAAGGAATTTTCTTACACGTGCTGTCATTACAGAAGATTTTTTTCTTGATTTAAATTCCAAGGTTTATAGCCAATCACATTCCACTTAGATCTCAACTCCCACACCAAATCTGTCCGGATCTATGCTTGTGAATCCTGTATGCTGCAGTGTTTTCTTCCTGGTTTAATAATTACCTTACCTCGGATGACAATCTGGCAGTTTAATGCAGAAAACACAGAATGCAAAACGTTAAAGGGTATTTATTGATTTGGATTAAGGAAGTAGTCTCATTACCATTTTCAGATACAATATTTGGGGAAATGATTTGTTTTTTCTCTCTTCCTTTTCGTAATGCCTCCATCTTGCTAAGCCTTTACAAGACAATAGTACGGCGCTAATCCTTTACAAGACAATAGTACGGCGCTAAGCCATATTCTGTGTAATAGAAAGCTCATAGGTATGTTCGAGTTTAAGGTTTGCCCAATAGCAAAGGTCGTATTACAACGGTGTCCATAGTCTCGTTCTACCAGACACTTGATCACTGCGTAATTTTAGTCTCTGCATGTTGACGTAGCTTGAGCAGAAAACAAGAGTCTGGTTGAACGAGACTACGGTGTCCAAAGACGATTTGGGGTCATCGGTTCATTTTGAATCTTTTCTTTAAACGTATTTTATTGCCAATTAATTTGAACTAACACGGATTGGGCACAATTCATTACACCTAATCACAGCCTTCTCCCGTCATACATTTACATGACAATAATGAAAATAGGCCTAATCACGAAGTACAGTGTACACAGGCAAATTTTGTTCACGTGAATTTCACGTGAATTTTAACGTGAATTTCACCTGAAACGAGCTTATACATGAAATTCACATAAAAAAATTCATATGAATTTCACGTTAATCTCACTTGAAATTCATGTGAATTGAGATTTCATGTGAAATTCACGTGAAAATTTTGATGTGAAATTCATGTGAAAAATTCATGTGAAATTCACGTGAATCAAATTTCACGTGAATCTTACGTGAATCTTACGTGAATTTCATGTGAATTTCATGTGAGTTTCACGTGAAATTCACGTGAACAAAATTTGCCTGTGTAGAAGGTATAATATTCACAAAGACACCAATGCACAACATAAACGACCCCGTTCAATATCGTATTGATGGATTTGATGAAACGGTCATTTTATAGGCGGATTTGTCGAGTGGTTAACACTCCGGCCTTCGAAGCAGGCGGCCGGGGTTTAATCCCCGAAGTCGCTGTACGCATGGAATATTCAGAGAAAGGGTTTTTTCTCCTGCCCACACAACTCCAACAACCCAGGTGGAGTATAAAATGGTCTGGGGTGGGTGTTGCGGTATATGTGCTGTAGCATTCAAGTGAGGTGGCACTATAAATGATACCGTTGGAAGCAAGGTCCCACTACAAACAGAACAAAATACATCTCCAGCACACACACGGGCATACACACATAGGGAGATATTAGCCAGGTGACATATGACTTGTAGTTAGCGCCTGCTAAGGCAGCTCCTGCGAATTCCTCAATATTGTATTGATTAATATATATGCTAATTGTATTAACTGTATAAAATTATAAATCTATGTACTGTAAAGCGCTTTAGAGTGGCTTATGTTAGCTAGATAGGGCGCTATATCAAATGTTGTATATATTTTTATTTTTTGTTTTTATTTTTTTACTTTGATGTATTAATCATTGTCATGAGGCGGACAAGGGAGTAGCATAAACCACGTGGTCATACTTTTCGGTAACAGGATAAGGTGAACAAACGAGTCAACACACACGGGGAATAGATCACCGCGTCAACACACACGGGGAATAGATCACCGCGTCAACACAAAAGGGGAAATATATCACAGCGTCGACTTACAAGGAAACATCAATACCAATGTCAACACAAATAATATACCACAGTGTCAACACACAAGAGGAAAACACCACAGCGTAAACTTACAAAGAAAATAAATACCAACGTTAAAAACACAAATAATATACCGCAGCGTCCACATTCAAGGGGATACTACCGCACCGTAAACCTATACACAGCCTCGACATACACTGACAGAATATACAAGGATTGCAGTGTTTTTTTAACAAAGACAAAAAATACAAGTGTCAACACACAAAATGTCGCACATTGTCAACACCCAAGGGCGAAATTAGAGCTTACAATGAATTTGAAAGGTCAAATATAGGAATGGGGTGAATGCTAAAGGGAAAATGTAAATGTTTTCAACAATCAACAGAATTAGACATTCTCTCGTTTTATGCTTCTTTAGACTAGAGCTCAGGGTGCACCCCTGATAAATCACAGAACCTCACACAGGAGCCTTCTTTCTCTCCTTTCACTCGTTTCGCTTTCGTTTTATTTTAAGATTAAGAATGAGCATGGAGTTCAATGATTTCAAGAGCAGATTGGCGATCTTTCCAACCTTTGTCAATAAGATTTATAACATTGTTGATTTTTTTAAAGTATAAGTGCTGTTTATCATAGATCATGTGTGTTTTACAGTGTGGGTGATGGACGCCCATCGGCACCAGTGATCTGATCAATTGATACCAGCAAAGGAGGCTCTATGATCAAAACAGGTATGGAATTGCTCTTTCATTACTATTCAGGCGGAGAGCTGAGATATACGTTTAATTTTCGTTCAGTTTTCCCTTGATTATACAATATAAATCAAAACAAAAATGTCGGGCTAAATTAACATTTAAATTACACGCTTGTATACAAAGAACCTGTTAAGTTAGGAATCAGGTACTGTAGCTGAGGAACCCGTAGTTCATTAACCTTTTCGTGGGGCAAGGTCACACAGGTAGATTATAAGAAAATGTTAACGGTCCATCAACAAAACTATGTCAAACAAAAATAGAATTTTAGATTTAATATTCTTAACTGTTCATCAAAAACACTAAGGTCACATTGCGGTGATATGTTTAGTTATACAACAAGGTCACATAGAGGTCGAATGTTAATTAACACAACAACAAGGTCACATAACGGTCGAATGTTGATTAATGCAACAACAAGGTCACAAAGAGGTCGGATGTTGATTAATACAACAGCAAGGTCACATAGCGGTCGGATGTTGATTAACACACCACAAGATCACATAGCGGTCGAATGTTGATAAATACTAAACACAGGCACATAGAGGTTGAATGTTGATTAATGCAACAAAAAGGTCACATAGCGGTCGAATGTTGATAAATACTAAACTCGGTCACATAGAGGTTGAATGTTGATTAATGCAACAAAAAGGTCACATAGCGGTCGAATGTTGATTAATTCAACAACAAGGTCACATAGAGGCCGGGTGATGATTAATACAACAAGGTCACAAAGCGGTCGAATGTTGATTAATACAACAGATTAATGCAACAACAAGGTCACATAGAGGCCGGATGTTGTTTAACACAACAAAAAGGTCACATAACGGTCGAATGTTGATTAACGCAACAACAAGGTCACATAGAGGGCGAATGTTGATTAACACAACACTAAGGTCACATAACGGTCGAATGTTGATTAATGCATTAACAAGGTCACATAGAGGCCGGATGTTGTTTAACACAACAAAAAGGTCACATAACGGTCTAATGGTGATTAATGCATTAACAAGGTCACATAGAGGCCGGATGTTGTTTAACACAACAAAAAGGTCACATAACGGTCTAATGGTGATTAATGCATTAACAAGGTCACATAGAGGCCGGATGTTGATTATCAAAACAAAAAGGTCACATAACGGTCTAATGGTGATTAATGCATTAACAAGGTCACATAGAGGCCGGATGTTGATTAACACACCAAAAAGGTCACATAACGGTCGAATGTTGATTAATGCAACAATAAGGTCACATAGAGGCCGGATGTTGATTAATAAAACAAGGTCACATAGCGGTCGAATGTTGATTAACACAACACAAAGGTCACATAACGGTCGAATGTTGATTAATGCATTAACAAGGTCACATAGAGGCCGGATGTTGTTTAACACAACAAAAAGGTCACATAACGGTCTAATGGTGATTAATGCATTAACAAGGTCACATAGAGGCCGGATGTTGTTTAACACAACAAAAAGGTCACATAACGGTCGAATGTTGATTAATGCAACAACAAAGTCACAAAGAGGTCGGATGTTGATTAATACAACAACAAGGTCACATAGCGGTCGGATGTTGATTAACACAACACAAGATCACATAGCGGTCGAATGTTGATAAATACTAAACACGGTCACATAGAGGTTGAATGTTGATTAATACAACAATAAAGTCACATAGCTGTCGAATGTTGATAAATACTTAACACGGTCACATAGAGGTTGAATGTTGATTAATACAACAACAAAGTCACATAGAGGTCGAATGTTGATTAATACATCAACAAAGTCACATAGAGGTCGAATGATGATTAATACAACAACAAAGTCACATAGAGGTCGAATGTATATAAATACTAAACACGGTCACATAGAGGTCGAATGTTGATTAATACAACAATAAAGTCACATAGCTGTCGAATGTTGATCAATACTAAACACGGTCACATAGAGGTTGAATGTTGATTAATGCAACAAAAAGGTCACATAGCGGTCGAATGTTGATTAATACAACAACAAAGTCACATAGAGGTCGAACGATGATTAATACAACAACAAAGTCACATAGAATTCGAATGTTGATTAATACAACAAGGTCACATAGAGGTCGAATGTTGATTAATGCAACAAAAAGGTCACATAGCGGTCGAATGTTGATAAATACTAAACACAGTCACATAGAGGTTGAATGTTGATTAATGCAACAACAAGGTCACATAGAGGTCGAATGTTGATTAATGCAACAAAAAGGTCACATAGCGGTCGAATTACTAAACACGGTCACATAGAGGTCGAATGTTGATAAATACTAAACACAGTCACATAGAGGTTGAATGTTGATTAACACAACAAAAAGGTCACATAACGGTCGAATGTTGATTAATGCAACAACAAGGTCATGAATGTTGATTAATGCAACATAAAGGTCACATAGCGGTCGAATGTTGATTAATACAACAACAAAGTCACATAGAGGTCGAATGTTGATAAATACTAAACACGGTCAGATAGAGGTTGAATGTTGATTAATACAACAATAAAGTCACATATCGGTCGAATGTTGATGAATACTAAACACGGTCACATAGAGGTTGAATGTTGAATAATACAGCAACAAGGTCACATAGCGGTCGAATGTTGATTAATACCACAACAAAGTCACATAATGGTCGAATGTTGATTAATACAACAACAAAGTCACATAGAGATCGAATGTTGATTAATACAACAAGGTCACATAGCGGTCGGATGTTGATTAATACAACAAGGTCACATAAAGATCGAATGTTGATAAATACTAAACACGGTCACATAGCGGTCGAATGTTGATTAATACAACAATAAAGTCACATATCGGTCGAATGTTGATGAATACTAAACACGGTCACATAGAGGTTGAATGTTGAATAATACAACAACAAGGTCACATAGCGGTCGAATGTTGATTAATACCACAACAAAGTCACATAGAGGTCGAATGTTGATTAATACAACAACAAAGTCACATAGAGATCGAATGTTGATTAATACAACAACAAGATCATATAGCGGTCGGATGTTGATTAATACAACAACAAAGTCACATAGAATTCGAATGTTGATTAATACAACAACAAGGTCACATAGAGATCGAATGTTAATTAATACAACAACAAAGTCACAAAGCGGTCGAATGTTGATTAATACAACAATTAAGTCAAATAGAGATCGAATGTTAATTAATACAACAATAAGGTCACATAGAGGTCGAATGTTGATTAATACAACAACAAGATCATATAGCGGTCGGATGTTGATTAATACAACAACAAAGTCACATAGAATGCGAATGTTGATTAATACAACAACAAGGTCACATAGCGGTCGAATGGTGATTAATACCACAACAAAGTCACATAACGGTCGGATGTTGATTAATACAACAACAAAGTCACATAGCGGTCGAACGATGATTAATACAACAACAAAGTCACATAGAATGCGAATGTTGATTAATACAACAACAAGGTCACATAGAGATCGAATGTTAATTAATACAACAACAAAGTCACAAAGCGGTCGAATGTTGATTAATACAACAATTAAGTCAAATAGAGATCGAATGTTAATTAATACAACAAGAAGGTCACATAGAGGTCGAATGTTGATTAATACAACAATAAGTCACATAGCGGTCGAATGTTGATCAATACTAAACACGGTCACATTGAGGTTGAATGCTGATTAATACAACAACAAGGTCACATAGCGGTCGAATGTTGATTAATACAAGAACAAGGTCACATAGAGATCGAATGTTGATTAATACAACAAGGTCACATAGCGGTCGGATGTTGATTAATACAGCAAGGTCACATAAAGATCGAATGTTGATAAATACTAAACACGGTCACATAGCGGTCGAATGTTGATTAATACAAGAACAAGGTCACATAGAGGTCGAATGTTGATTAATACAACAACAAGGTCACATAGAGGACGAATGTTGATTAATACAACAACAAGGTCACATAGCGGTCGAATGGTGATTAATACCATAACAAGGTCACATAGCGGTCGGATTTTGATTAATACAACAACAAAGTCACATCGAATTCGAATGTTGATTAATACAACAACACAGTCACATAGAGATCGAATGTTGATTAATACAACAAGGTCACATAGCGGTCGGATGTTGATTAATATAACAACAAGGTCACATAATTGTCGATTGTTGATAAATACTAAACACGGTCACATAGCGGTCGAATGTTGATTATTACAAGAACAAGGTCACATAGAGGTCGAATGTTGATTAATGCAACAACAAAGTCACATAGAGGTCGAATGTTGATAAATACTAAACACAGTCACATAGAGGTTGAATGTTGATTAATACAACAATAAAGTCACATAGCGGTCGAATGTTGATAAATGCTAAACACGGTCACGTAGAGATCGAATGTTTATTAATACAACAACAAGGTCACATAGCTGTCGAATTTTGATTAATACAACAACAAGGTCACATAGAGGTCGAATGTCTATTAATACAACAACAAGGTCACATAGAGGTCGAATGTTGGTTAACACAACAACAAAGTCACATAGTGGTCGAATGATGATTAATACAACAATAAAGTCACAGAGCGGTCGAATGTTGATTAATACAAAACAAGGTCACATAGAGGTCGAATGTCGATTAATACAAAAACAAGGTCACATAGCGGTCGAATGCTGATTAATACAACACAAGGTCACATAACGGTCGAATGTTGATTAATGCAACAACAGAGTCACATAGAGGTCGAATGTTGAATATTACAACAACAAGGTCACATAGAGGTCGAATGTTGATTAATACATCAATAAGGTCACATAGAGGTCGAATGTTGATTAATACAACAACAAGGTCACATAGAGGTCGAATGTTGATTAACACAACAACAAAGTCACATAGTGGTCGAATGATGATTAATACAACAATAAAGTCACAAAGAGATCGAATGTTAATTAATACAACAACAAGGTCACATAGAGATCAAATGGTGATTAATACAACAACAAGGTCACATAGAGGCCGAATGTTGATTAATACAACAACAAGGTCACATAGCGGTCGAATGTTGATTAATACAACACAAGGTCACATAGAGGTCGAATGTTTAATAATACAACAACAAGGTCACATAGAGGTCGAATGTTGATAAATACTCAACACAGTCACATTTAACACAACAACAAAGTCACATAGTGGTCGAATGATGATTAATACAACAATAAAGTCACAAAGAGATCGAATGTTAACACATAGAGATCGAATGTTGATTAATACAACAACAAGGTCACATAGATGTCGAATGTTGATAAATACTAAACACAGTCACATAGAGGTTGAATGTTGATTAATACAACAATAAAGTCACATAGCGGTCGAATGTTGATTAATACAGCAACAAGGTCACATAGCGGTTGGATGTTGATTAATACACAACAAGGTCACATAACGGTCGAATGTTGATTAATGCAACAACAAAGTCACATAGAGGTCGAATGTTGATTAATACAACAACAAGGTCACATAGAGGTCGAATGTTGATTAACACAACAACAAGGTCACATAGTGGTCGAATGTTGATTAATACAACAACAAAGTCAAAAAGAGATCGAATGTTAATTAATACAACAACAAGATCACATAGAGATCAAATGGTGATTAATACAACAACAAGGTCACATAGAGATCAAATGGTGATTAATACAACAACAAGGTCACATAGAGATCAAATGGTGATTAATACAACAACAAGGTCACATAGCGGGCGAATGTTGATTAATACAACAACAAGGTCACATAGAGGTCGAATGTCGATTAATACAACAACAAGGTCACATAGAGGGCGAATGTTGATTAATACAACAACAAGGTCACATAGAGGTTGAATGTTGATTAATACAACAATAAAGTCACATAGCGGTCGAATGTTGATTAATACGACACAAGGTCACATAACGGTCGAATGTTGATTAATGCAACAACAGAGTCACATAGAGGTCGAATGTTGAATAATACAACAACAAGGTCACATAGAGGTCGAATGTTGATTAATACAACAACAAGGTCACATAGAGGTCGAATGTTGATAAATACTAAACACAGTCACATAGAGGTTGAATGTTGATTAATACAACAATAAAGTCACATAGCAGTCGAATGTTGATAAATACAACAACAAGGTCACATAGCGGTTGGATGTTGATTAATACAACACAAGGTCACATAACGGTCGAATGTTGATTAATGCAACAACAAAGTCACATAGAGGTCGAATGTTGAATAATACAACAACAAGGTCACATAGAGGTCGAATGTTGATTAATACATCAATAAGGTCACATAGAGATCGATTTTTGATTAATACAACCACAAAGTCACATAGAGGTCGAATGTTGATTAATACAACAACAAAGTCACATAGCGGTCGAATGTGAATTAATACAACAAATAAGTCAAATAGAGATCGAATGTTAATTAATACCACAAGAAGGTCACATAGAGGTCAAATGTTGATTAATACAACAATAAAGTCACATAGCGGTCGAATGTTGATTAATACGACACAAGGTCACATAACGGTCGAATGTTGATTAATGCAACAACAGAGTCACATAGAGGTCGAATGTTGAATATTACAAGAACAAGGTCACATAGAGGTCGAATGTTGATTAACACAACAACAAGGTCACATAGTGGTCGAATGTTGATTAATACAACATCAAGGTCACATAGAGGTCGAATGTTGATTAATGCAACAACAAAGTCACATAGAGGTCGAATGTTGAATAATACAACAACAAGGTCACATAGAGGTCGAATGTTGGTTAATACAACAACAAAGTCACATAGAGGTCGAATGTCGATTAATACAACAACAAAGTCACATAGAGGTCGAATGTCGATTAATACAACAACAAAGTCACATAGAGGTCGAATGTCGATTAATACAACAACAAGGTCACATAGCGGTCGAATGTTGATTAATACAACAAATCAACAACAAGGTCACATAGAGGTCGAATGTTGAGTAATACAACAACAAGGTCGCATAGAGGTCGAATGTCGATTAATACAACAACAAGGTCACATAGCGGTCGAAGGTTGAATAATACAACAACAAGGTCACATAGAGGTCGAATGTTGGTTAATACAACAACAAGGTCACATAGAGGTCGAAGGTTGATTAATACAACAACAAGGTCACATAGAGGTCGAATGTTGATGAATACAACAAAAAGGTCACATAGAGGTCGAATGTCGATTAATACAACAACAAGGTCACATAGCGGTCGAATGTTGATTAATACAACAACAAAGTCACATAGAGGTCGAATGTTGAATAATACAACAACAAGGTCACATAGCGGTCGAATGTTGATTAATACAACAACAAAGTCACAAAGAGATCGAATGTTTATTAATACAACAACAAGGTCACATAGAGGTCGAATGTTGGTTAATACAACAACAAGGTCACATAGAGGTCGAAGGTTGATTAATACAACAACAAGGTCACATAGAGGTCGAAGGTTGATTAATACAACAACAAGGTCACATAGAGGTCGAATGTCGATTAATACAACAACAAGGTCACATAGCGGTCGAATGTTGATTAATACAACAATAAAGTCAAATAGAGATCGAATCTTAATTAATTCCACAAGAAGGTCACATAGAGGTCAAATGTTGATTAATACAACAATAAAGTCACATAGCGGTCGAATGTTGATTAATACGACACAAGGTCACATAACGGTCGAATGTTGATTAATGCAACAACAGAGTCACATAGAGGTCGAATGTTGAGTATTACAACAACAAGGGCACATAGAGGTCGAATGTTGATTAATACAACAAAAAGGTCACATAGAGGTCGAATGTCGATTAATACAACAACAAAGTCACATAGAGGTCGAATGTCGATTAATACAACAACAAAGTCACATAGAGGTCGAATGTTGAGTAATACAACAACAAGGTCACATAGAGGTCGAATGTTGGTTAATACAACAACAAGGTCACATAGAGGTCGAATGTCGATTAATACAACAACAAAGTCACATAGAGGTCGAATGTTGATTGATACAACAACAAAGTCACATAGCGGTCGAATGTTGATTAATACAACAACAAAGTCACATAGCGGTCGAATGTTGATTAATACAACAATAAAGTCAAATAGAGATCGAATCTTAATTAATTCCACAAGAAGGTCACATAGAGGTCAAATGTTGATTAATACAACAATAAAGTCACATAGCATAGAGGTTGAATGTTGATTAATACAACAATAAAGTCACATATCGGTCGAATGTTGATGAATACTAAACACGGTCACATAGAGGTTGAATGTTGATTAATACAACAATAAAGTCACATAGACGTCGAATGTTGATTACTAAAACAACAAGGTCACATAGTGGTCGAATGTTGATTAATACAACAACAAAGTCACAAAGAGATCGAATGTTAATTAATACAACAACAAGGTCACATAGAGATCAAATGGTGATTAATACAACAACAAGGTCACATAGAGGGGGAATGTTGATTAATACAACAACAAGGTCACATAATGGTCGAATGTTGATTAATACAACAACAAAGTCACAAAGAGATCGAATGTTTATTAATACAACAACAAGGTCACATAGAGGTCGAATGTTGATGAATACAACAAAAAGGTCACATAGAGGTCGAATGTCGATTAATACAACAACAAAGTCACATAGAGGTCGAATGTCGATTAATACAACAACAAAGTCACATAGAGGTCGAATGTTGAGTAATACAACAACAAGGTCACATAGAGGTCGAATGTTGGTTAATACAACAACAAGGTCACATAGAGGTCGAATGTTGGTTAATACAACAACAAAGTCACATAGAGGTCGAATGTTGATTAATACAACAAAAAAGTCACATAGCGGTCGAATGTTGATTAATACGACACAAGGTCACATAACGGTCGAATGTTGATTAATGCAACAACAAAGTCACATAGAGGTCGAATGTTGAATAATACAACAACAAGGTCACATAGAGGTCGCATGTTGATTAATACATCAATAAGGTCACATAGAGATCGAATTTTGATTAATACAAATGTTGATTAATACAACAACAAGGTCACATAGTGGTCGAATGTTGATTAATACAACATCAAGGTCACATAGTGGTCGAATGTTGATTAATACAACAACAAAGTCACATAGAGATCGAATGTTGATTAATACAGCAACAAAGTCACATAGCGGTCGAATGTTGATTAATACGACACAAGGTCACATAACGGTCGAATGTTGATTAATGCAACAACAAGGTCACATAGAGGTCGAATGTTGAGTAATACAACAACAAGGTCACATAGAGGTCGAATGTTGATTAATACAACAACAAAGTCACATAGCGGTCGAATGTTGATTAATACAACAAATAAGTCAAATAGAGATCGAATGTTAATTAATACCACAAGAAGGTCACATAGAGGTCGAATGTTGATTAATACAACAATAAAGTCACATAGAGGTCGAATGTTGATTAATACATCAATAAGGTCACATAGAGATCGATTGTTGATTAATACAACAACAAAGTCACATAGCGGTCGAATGTGAATTAATACAACAAATAAGTCAAATAGAGATCGAATGTTAATTAATACAACAAGAAGGTCACATAGAGGTCGAATGTTGATCAATACAACAATAAAGTCACATAGAGGTCGAATGTTGATTAATACAACAATAAAGTCACATAGAGGTCGAATGTTGATTAATACATCAATAAGGTCACATAGAGATCGATTGTTGATTAATACAACAACAAAGTCACATAGCGGTCGAATGTGAATTAATACAACAAATAAGTCAAATAGAGATCGAATGTTAATTAATACCACAAGAAGGTCACATAGAGGTCGAATGTTGATTAATATAACAACAAGGTCACATAGAGGTCGAATGTCGATTAATACAACAACAAGGTCACATAGCGGTCGAATGTTGATTAATGCAACAACAAAGTCACATAGAGGTCGAATGTTGAATAATGCAACAACAAGATCACATAGAGGTCGAATGTTGATTAATACAACAACGAAGTCACATAGAGATCAAATGTTGATTAATACAACAACAAGGTCACATAGAGGTCGAATGTTGATAAATACTTAACACAGTCACATAGAGGTTGAATGTTGATTAATACAAAAATAAAGTCACATAGCGGTCGAATGTTGATTAATACAACAACAAGGTCACATAGAGGTCGAATGTTGATTAATACAACAACAAGGTCACATAGCGGTCGAATGTTGATTAATACAACAACAAGGTCACATAGCGGTCGGATGTTGATTAATACACATAAGGTCACATAGCGGTCGAATGTTGATTAATACAACAACAAGGTCACATAGAGGTCGAATGTTGATTAATACATCAATAAGGTCACATAGAGATCGAATGTTGATTAATACAACAATAAGGTCACATAGAGATCGAATGTTGATTAATACAACAACAAAGTCACATAGAGGTCGAATGTTGATTAATTCAACAACAAAGTCACATAGAGATCGAATGTTGATTAATACAATAACAAGGTCACATAGAGGTCGAATGTTGATTAATACAACAACAAGGTCACAAAGAGGTCGAATCTTGATTAATACAACAAAAAAGTCACATAGCGGTCGAAAGTTGATTAATACAACAACAAATTCACATAGAGGTCGAATATTGATTAATGCAACAACAAAGTCACATCGAGATCGAATGTTGATTAATACAACAACAACGTTACATAGAGGTCGAATGTTGATTAATGCAACAACAAAGTCACATAGAGGTCGAATGTTGATTAATACAACAACAAGGTCACATAGAGGTCGAATGTTGAATAATGCAACAAGGTCACATAGAGGTCCAGGGCCATACATAGGTTGAATAATTCTTTACGGCAAGTCAAAACATCAATGTCACTTAGAGGTCGACTGTTGAATAATTCTTTGCAGCCTATCATCATAGTAAGGCCATATAGAGGTGGATGTTTGGATAAAATTTAACGGCGCTTCCATACATAATGATTATACAAAAGTAGAATGTTGTGTGTTCCCGCTGCAATGTCTGCAGTCAGCTTGAAAAGCTTGCCACCGAACTCAGAAAAGATATTGTCAACTAGAAACTCAATCACTTTCATAACTATAGAACGAAAGCGTTCCTTAAGCTTGGTATAAGGTATAGTTTTTCAATTGGTTTGGAAAAGACAGTTCACAAAATATTCTTTATGTAACTATGTTCTGGATATGTTTCCATACATTTTCTTCCACAACCATTTTAGGTTTCTTAACTCCCAACTCATTGCAGATAAACCTCCTTTGTCAATGTTTTAATTATGACGTCATGTAACTATGCTATGATACGTCATCTTCTATTCCGTCATTTCGTATTGCAGAGTTATCTGCTCTCGTCAAATTTTGAGAAAACGACGTAATTTTCTCACACAAACCAATGACGTAACAATCAATAACTGCTTTCAAGAGAGGATAACTCTGCAATACGCAAAGACGGAATTGTGACGTCTTGATTCATGGCAATAATATATTTCAAAGGGATATACATGGGTCGTATCTCGATATGATAAACGTTATATTTTGTATACATTTTTGGAGAAAAATGTCAACAAAACTCGTGTTGCATGGTTATCATGTTTATCTAACTCTCATTTATTCATTTTTAAATTGTAATTGAAAACACTCGGTAAAAATTGTGTCTATAAACAATTAAAAATTAACAACTTCGAGTTAGATAAACATGATAACTCACCAGTACTTCTGCTATTTCCATAGTGAGAACCCGTGCACTGAGAGTTAAGACCGTTAGCTGTCGCAAAAACGTGTAGTGTGATATAAAAACAGGAGGGCAATCATGATGGATGGCCGGGGTCACGTCATTCCCAACAGTGAGGTTGACGTTTTCTGGCCCCCTAAACGTCTCTCTCATTTAATTTAATATACAAAACTGTCATGCGCGCAGTTAGAGGACCAAAACGATGCCAAATCAACGTGCTCTTCTCATTTTGTCGTCTATAAGCCTAAGCGACCCGATAACTTCACAATGATGATCACGATGCATCAATAGTTTTAAAATCTTAGCTTAATTATCAAATATGTCATCTGTAAAAATCGAGAAATCTAGTACAGTTTAAATAATGCTCTGCATATATATGCCATTATCATATGCCTTTGCGCAGTGACGCTAGGACAACGAATTGACATACGTCATATCTAGTAAATTTTTCTCCTGATCTGGTGACACAAATCTTCACCTTGTCATATCCCATTGTGACGTGTTACTCAGCACGTGCCTAATTGGTGACGAATGCCTCTGATTGGCTGCGACATTAGACGGATGCGACGCCATGTATAATAGCGTCAGAGGCGATGTGTGGGTCTGGAGACACTCGCTCAGCTCACGGTAATTGTATATTACTACGAGTCTATTGGCATGACATCACTCACTTGACAATTTGGTGCTTTACCTATACATAACGCCAATCTACGCTTCTAAATGAGCTCTCTAGGGTGAAGACCCGATTGTTTGATCACAGTGTGGTGGCGCCACTGTCGCAGGAGACACACAGACAGAATGGTAGAGAGACTGTCGTGCGATACCTATGTGCATGGTGTAATTAAAAACAGATACCCAAGCCGTTAATCCCGACTTAGGTTTTATGTATAGCTTAATTACATCAGTGAACCTTGTACGGCGTGTCAGACAACCTTTGTGTGGCCCAAGTCAACACTGTCCGTTCCCGCCACAACAGGAGCAACTCATCAGCACGTTGCCAAGGCAGTTTGTCACGATCAATGGCAAATCATTGTATGTACTGAGGATTACTACTTCCATGGAGTAATAAAAGTCTGCGGGGTACATGTAGTCATCTCTCTGTTCTTCGTATTGTATGTCAGGACAGCGGTCATTTCACGTCGTTTTACGTCAATTCCATGTTACTCCGTGTATTGTCTAGCTACGCGTTGATTAATTCGGTATTACGCCGTGTGTTGTCCGGCCGAACGTGCGTTATTTCCAGTTTTCGTGTACTGTCATTATTTGATTTTACGGCACAGATAAAGCAGCACCACAGGCATTATTTGGACTTTCCTTCTACTCATTGAAGGCCCCAATGACACTAAAGTTCTCTTACTTTAGTAAAAGAAACTATTATTAAAGTAAAGGAAATATTCCTTAACTAAATACGTTCCGTTGAGTCTTAAGGATTCCTGTATAAATGCCAAAAAAGCTAGCGAACTTTCCATCCTTTTTTTATACGCCCGTCAAATTTGACGGGAGTATTATGGTATGGCGTTGTCTGCCCGTCCGCCAGTCCGGCGTAAACTTTTGTTTGTCCGACAATCTCCTCCTACATTTTTCGACCGATCTCTTTGAAACTTAGTATATTTTATAACCATGATATGAAGTTGTGTCTCCCTTAAAAGAAATTTGATTCGCAAAATTTGCAAAAGTTATTGCCCTTTATTTATTTCAGTATTTGATTTTTGTCCGGAGATCTCCTCCTACATTTTTTGACAGATTTCTTTGAAATTTAATCGGCTAAATAATCATGATATGTTGTTGTGTTTCCTTGAAAAGATTCGACGATTTTTGCAAAAAATTATTGCCCTTTGTTCATTTCAGTACTTGATTTTTGTCCGGAGATCTCCTCCTATATTTTTTGACAGATTTCTTTGAAACTTGATAGGCTAAATAATCATGATATGTTGTTGTGTTTCCTTGAAAAGAATTTTGATTCGGCGATTTTTGCAAAAGTTATTGCCCTTTGTTGATTTCAGTATTTGATTTTTGTCCGTCAATCTCCTCCTACATTCTTCGACCGATCTCTTTGAAACTTAGTATACATTATAACCATGATATGAAGTTGTGTCTTTCTTAAAAGAATTTTGATTTGACAATATTTGCAAAAGTTATTGCCCTTTGTTGATTTCAGTATTTGATTTTTTTTGTCCGGAGATCTCCTCCTTCCCTTTTTTGACAGACTTCTTTGAAACTTAATAGGCTAAATAATCATGATATGTTGTTGTGTTTCCCTGAAAAGAATTTTGATTCGACGATTTTTGCAAAAATTATTGCCCTTTGTTCATTTCAGTATTTGATTTTTTTATCCGGAGATTTTCTCCTACATTTTTATAGCATGTCAGCTAACCACTCTTTGAATGATGCAGATCTTAATTCAATGTAATAAAGTATATGACACTATATGGCATTCAACGGGCGTATATTGTTCCGCCCCGCGGTACTCTTGTTTTGTATGACTTTAGCTTAGATAAATCATATCTGGATAAGTAAAATAATAGAAATATGAAATGAATCAAAATATCTACAACAGTACTCCGAGTGTAAAAAAAATGCAACGAGGCCAGAACAGTATTTGAACCCTGCACCTTCAGCTCTAACCAACTGAACTACCTAAGGTCAACGTTACCATGACCCAGTCGCGCTTCAAGTTTATCCAAAACTAAGGGGTTGGTCGGTTGTTCAGTGGGGTGAAATGTCCTAACAACAGCTAAGGTCATCTAGGGACATATCTCCACGTGTGTTGTGGATGCGTGCATGCGTGTGTGTGTGTTGGAGACATGGTGTACTTGCCTCCTTCTGACGGTGCGGACCTGAGGCCGACTTTATAGTGCTATCTCACTGAAATACCATGCTGAAGGCACCCAGCACAGCATTTTACTGTAGCTTCTGCAGTGGGACAGATATCTTTACTTTTTAGTGAAACATGTAACTGATCTGCAGCCTCAACCTCCAGCCAAAAATATATCTTTCTATAGTATGCGCTTTCTTTGTGCGGTGTATCCGACTGTATACTGTACCTCTGGTAAGCCCGTTGTGACTGCGTGAAGCACCATTCTCCTGTGGCCGCGGTGTGACGTTTTAATAAGCTAATTCCCTGTGTATACCCTCACATAACCGTTTCGAACATGTAATACTTCAAAGAAACAAAATCATATAATGACTCGATAATGTTGAAACAAAATTTGGCCTCGTTTCATAAACCTCACATGAAATGGTCTTGATACCACCTTCCACGGTCAACATTGTGTTGGAGTTGCCATAAGGGATACCATTTTAACAGAATATTTAAAGATACTCGTTTTATTAAATGCTGATGATACTGTCATCTTTGCTGAAAATGCAATCGACATACACAAATCATTATCAGTTTTTTAAGAATATTATGTACAGTGAAAATGGACAGTTAACACAAATAGAACTAACGTCATTATTTTTGGTACTAAATGCCGCAGGTTACCGAATTTTCGTTAACTTGATAATGTTCTAAAAATTATCGATTGCTATAAATATCTTGTGTTAAATTTTTCTAAAAACTGTTCATTTTCACTGGCAAAGAAGCACAGAAAACATCAGGCCACTAAGTCTGTGTTTTACTGAAGTCACGGATCCGCAATGTATAGCCAATTAATTGTCAGATTAAACTTTCAGATCAAGCAATTTTACCAATATTGTTATACGGTTGTGAGATTTGGGGTTTTGAAAATTGCTCAAATATGGAAAAAGTACATACGGATTTTCTCCGAAGTATTATTAATGTTAAGTACACCTATATACATGTCATATGGTGAATTGGGACGTTTTACTTTTACAGTTTATATTAAGTGTCGTATTATAGGTCTCTGGCTTAAATTGATAAATGGTAAGCAAAACAAATGATCTTACCGTATGTGTAAAGCCCTGTTTGCCGATCATATAAGTGGTTTTCGTACCCATAAATGGTCAACTTTTGTTACATGTATTGGACTTTTTATCCTCACACCATTTAGGACGTGTTACAGTGTTACATGTATTGGACGTTTTATCCTCTCACCATTTAGGACGTGTTACAGTGCTACATGTATTGGACTTTTTATCCTCTCCGCACACCATTTAGAACTGTTACAATGTTACATGTATTGGACTTTTTATGCTCAAACCATTTAAGACGTGTTACAGTGTTACATGTATTGGACTTTTTATCCTCACACCATTTAGGACATGTTACAGTGTTACATGTATTGGACTTTTTATACTCAACCCATTTAAGACGTGTTACAGTGTTACATGTATTGGAATTTTATCCTCACACCATTTAGGACGTGTTACAGTGTTACATGTATTGGACTTTTTATCCTCTCCGCACACCATTTAGGACTGTTACAATGTTACATGTATTGGACTTTTTATGCTCAAACCATTTAAGACGTGTTACAGTGTTACATTATTAGACTTTTTATCCTCACACCATTTAGGACGTGTTACAGTGTTACATGTATTGGAATTTTATCCTCACACCATTTAGGACGTGTTACAATGTTACATGTATTGGACTTTTATCCTCACACCATTTAGGACGTGTTACATGTATTGGACTTTTATCCTCACACCATTTAGGACTGTTACAGTGTTACATGTATTGGACTTTTTATCCTCACACCATATTGGCAAGTAGTTTTACCATGTTCAGCATCATTTCCAAACCTTCCGTTTAATATAAAAAAGATTATGACTTTTACACATATCGAGAAGTCGTTTGCCGTTACTATTACCCGGTTTGTGGTCTTGACTACAACTAGTAGGGTTGATATTAAAATTATACAGCAAGTTTGGTTCTTCAAAGAGCGCAATAGCATCTTAAAAATAAAAAAGGCCACTTTCACAGTGAAGAAAATCTTGTCTGGTGTTTGTTTTCCCATTGCTATCACCAGTTATACAAATATGACTATATCTACTCGACAATGTATTGATTTCTTCTACAAGTTCATCATATAAATCAGTATCAAAATATTTGGAATCGACTGGGGGATAAACAGTACCAAAAAGAACATTATGGTCAGTATTTTTAACTTTTATGTCAAGCCATAAAACATATTCAGAACTTGTTTCGATAAATGATATACAATCTACAAATTAGACCACTGTACCACCCGACCACCCATACTGCACCCGACCAACCATACTGCACCCGACCACACATTTTTACTCAAAGAACACTATTGTTGATTTTGTTCTATTCTCATCTTTATTTCTTTTTAAATGCAACACGACATGTTCTATTTTCATAAATGATTTATTAAAGCTGTTTTCATGCCACTAAAATAAGCAGAATCCAATTTCATATTTACACTTTATGGCAATGTTGCAGGGAATCTCAACTTTCCTTTACATCCGCCACCCATAAACCTTTTCATTTACATATAGATATGTCTTCAAATATCCGTTCTGTAGAAAGACCCGTACAATGCAATCTTTGTATCAAAATGAGAGCAAAGCAATCTGGTTGTGGACGCCATTTTTGCTTTAACTTTGCTTTTCGCTAAACACCTGGGAGAGATAAAAGTGAGATGGGTGGTTTAAACAATGGCCGATATCGATGGTACAGCCCCCGGGGATGTGTGAACGAACGTGCATGATTTATGCGGGAATATAGCCTCGTTTTATTGGGACAGCTTTTAAAATATGCCAATACTGGGAGTCGTGTATCTGATTGGAGGAGTTTACCAGGATAGAAAAGATTAAAGAACTAGTGAATTACTGTCAGTAAACCAGTTATTTATATGACATAAAAGGAAATCAAAAAGTGTGTTTGGCCTAAAGGATCGTGACTTTAATTAATACTGAATATTAACTGAAGAAATTTATTTTCAGTAAGAATCCTTAGTGGATAATGACCAAACTGTCCCAGGACAACATTATGGCGTATATATGGGCTTCCGGTTTGTGATGGCGTTTATATGGACTTCCAATTTGTGATGGCGTATATATGGGCTTCCGGTTTATGCAAACAGTCTAATGTTGAGATAATTATGTAGTGGACTTTCTATCCTAGTGTAAACCAACATGAGTGATGTATATAAGTTGTAATAACTTGTTTCATAAATGTTCTAAAATAAATAAACTTTATATTATGTTATGTAAACCAACCACGCACATGTACAGACATCGACAGCTAGAATGTTCTGTATTCTGAATTAAGTACGAATCTCTTTACATCCCAAACAAAGAGCCTGATTATGGGGCACATTTAAATGGAAAAATAAGCTTCCTTAGTAGTCAACGGTTTGAAATAATGTGTTTGTTGTTAAGAAATGGATACTAAAACAAATGGAAACATAGCAACATCACGACCCCTGGTCATCTCCACCCTGGCCAAAAGAAAAATAAAGAAAATATAATAAAAAACCGGACGCGAAGCCAATTGTTCCTGAAATGAAGCGTTTCCTGCACCACTTGTGGTACACGTCATAATATATCGAGTTAAATCAAAGAACGCTTATCGGTCACCATCTTTCCATATCTCCGTATCAATGTAGGACATCGTGGATATATACATACGTGGGTAACTATCACAGGCTTCACGTCTGAGTCATTCTATGTATGCCATAATAAGTCTATACGTAGAAATGTTTTGTGTATCTCTTACCATATGATCATGCACGCATAAATCTATATTTATTGTAAAGTGGCTATTTAGCTATTAAAGTGATCAACTCAAACAAACTCCCCTATTGATCACTGATGACCGATTCGAGCGCACCAATTGTTAAATTGTTAACGACTGATTCGAACGCGCCGATAATGTTCCCGACTGGCGTCCTGCTATGTATTAGCCCCGGGTCCGCTGCAGTCTCTTGTGATTACTCGTGACATGATCGCGATTGAAAACAATCTCGATTCCATTTTCAATTCCTATAGTCAATAATCGAGCCTTCACAGATCTTTTTCTGACTGATCATACCGTTCTTTCGTACCCTCATTATCGTTGAATATTTGACACCCATTACGAGACTCAAAACGGTACATAATCTCGTCAACCGAATTGAGTTTCTAGTCAGTCGTAACAGTACACAAAAGCTGTTGCTATTTGGTGCAAACTGCGGGCAGACGGAGCATTGTAGCTAAATTCAACATGAACGAGGTTTTAAATTTTATCTTACTCGTTTTTAAATGCGTTTGGTTACCATTCATGCCTGTTGCTATTTTGTTGGAGCCTTTTGTTGGAGCCTTTTATCGTCCTTTTGTGTATTGTTTAATGGGGTAAAAACTAATAGTATCCATGTATATATAAAACTGATAGTATAAAGTTGCCCTGCGCAAATAATAACCCAGGGGAACCTACATATAAAATTTGAGAAAGATCCCTCTGGTACTTCTTGAGAAATAGCGATAACAAACTTT
This sequence comes from Mizuhopecten yessoensis, assembly GCF_002113885.1. Taxonomy (NCBI): domain Eukaryota; kingdom Metazoa; phylum Mollusca; class Bivalvia; order Pectinida; family Pectinidae; genus Mizuhopecten; species Mizuhopecten yessoensis. The sequence goes on from NW_018408873.1 coordinate 54,491, forward strand.
CACTATCAAAATCCAAGATGGCTGCCTGTCAGCCATGTTGTTTATCCGATCAGCTTTAATTATGTTTAAATCATAGTATCCATGTATAAAACTGATAGTATCTATGTATAAAACTGATAGTATCCATGTATAAAACTGATAGTATCGATGTATAAAACTGATAGTATCTATGTATAGAACTGATAGTATCTATGTATAAAACTGATAGTACCCATGCATTAAACTGATAGTATCTATGTATAGAACTGATAGTATCTATGTATAAAACTGATAGTATCTATGTATTAAACTGATAGTACCATGTATAAAACTGATAGTATCTATGTATAAAACTGATAGTATCTATGTATTAAACTGATAGTATCTACTGATAGTATCTATGTATAAAACTGATAGTATCCATGTATAAAACTGATAGTATCTATGTATAAAACTGATAGTATCCATGTATTAAACTGGTAGTATCCATTTATAAAACTGATAGTATCCATGTATAAAACTGATAGTATCCATGTATAAAATGGTGATTTGAGGTAATGGCCCTAAATACAATTGTCATTTTAATGGAACACCATAAAAAACACATGATAAAACGTTTACCATTGGGTTGAAGCCTCTTAATTGCGATTGTAAAATTAATGGGATAAAAACGGAATTATCTCCATTTTAAAATGGTAATACTAGGAATGAGCCATCTAAAAAGTAATAAAAATATAATTGGCTCTTTGAATTGCATTTAATTTAATGGGAGACTTTCGGATTATACATTGTTGAGTTATTCAACAGAAACATCGGATAACTTTTTTTCATAAAATATTTGTCATTGTGTAATAGCTTTTTATCGTCAAAGTATTTGCAGAAGCATACTCTGTAGAAACTATAAGGATTATCTCCCTTTAAAAATGAGTTGCGTCTGGCGTTCAGTTGTTTGTCAACGACACGTATTAAAACGTCCTAGAAACAGTTTAAATCATTTAATGGCGGACTTGGGGGATATATCACTGGATTAAAAGAGTGGGTAAAGGTGAAAAGAAAGAGTCTCAAGTGTTGCAAGGGAAGCAGAAGATGGATTTGGGATTGTTCAAAGTCTCTTAAGTGGAACAACACAGAAGAAAAATCTCATTCTGCAGGGTCAGGACGCTATTTTCCCGAAATATGCATAGGTGCTATCAGAACTATGTAATCTTAATCAGCTCAAACTAAAACACATGAAGTTTCAATTATAGTTAGTTTTCCCGTATCAAAGTTCAGGTATGAATTCTCAATAAATACCATAATAATTATGTGAAATCAAATGCAAAAGATAAGCGTCAGAATAGATCAAACTCAATTGTTGACACTTAATGTGAGCCTGCCATAAGCAATTGTCGTTAAGTGGGTGATTTAACCTGTCGCTGCATTTAGGAGGTTTGTTAATTAGCTGAATCGTTAATGTTTACCTCAGTAGCCACAGTTACTATAAAACCTACGTTATTTAATTGTTGACTTATCCTTCATCCACGCAAAGAAGTTGCATGGGCGCGGTACAGCTTACAACATACAGAGAAATGATTTTGAAGCGGTTTTTAAAAAGCAAAGAGATTGAAAAAAGACAAAGGAAACCACAAGAAAAAGGTGAAACAAGATCTTGCTGCAATGGGGAAAAAAAGAAAATAAGTTTTGGTCTCTTCTGTTCCCGTTAAACAGATACTACATAATACTATTCTCGATTCTGTAAGGACCCCTACATAAGTCGTTTTTACGATCACGAGATGGGGTAAAACAGGTCAATTCCTCTCCCAAGCAAGTTCAGGTTCTGATGTACCGTATTCAATTTCTATTGACATGCATGGTTGCATAAAGAGCTTTAAATGAGATAAGGATGAGGACCATTAGATTTGTCTATATTTTTCATCAACCTGCAAATCTTGACACTGCGTGTTTTAAGTTTGTCTGTCAGCATTCGAAATTTATTGTGAAGATAAATGTAGAAAATCAGGGGAAACAGGGATGTTACTATCAAGAAAGGATATGTTCGCTACCGGTAATTTGCAATGCGCAGGTTGATCTTACATCTTATAGGTAAGCAGCTGAGTCTGTAGTGTCCTTGATTTCAAGCTCAAGGATGTAGTTGCGATTAACGAGGTCAATACATTTCTTGTTATTTAAAATCAACACATCCTCGATTCATCTTAAATAGCTCTGAAAGGCAATGTCCTTATAACAATGTCCTTATAAGCTCTTCGTTACATTAAGCCTGAATAAAAACAGCCATCATAAGACGAAGCTTGGTTCCACAGGTATTGCAACAGACTACTGGGAGATTCTATCAACGAGCTCAACAATCATGTATTGAATGAATTGCATGTTATGATTTTACTATCAATTTTAGTGAAGTTGACGTGCTTTTCGTGAAATAAACATGCATTGACTTTCGGAAGATAAAGCTCTCATAATAAGAGAATGAAGACACTCGTAAGGAATTAATCGAAGAGATGCCGAAGTTCTTCACGAATTGCAAGGTCTATTATGCATATCACTGGAGCCAACACTAACCGGAAGCGTAGGATTGCATTTTCTTGGTGTTTTAAAGTAATCACAATGAGTCCTGTTTTGAACTTCAACATATTCGAACTCATCCATATTCTGATGGGCAAGAAGCTTATTTCCAGACTGAAATCGAACTGATAGCTTATCGTAGAGGTCTGGTGTTCACGTTCAATTACGTATCACCAGCTTGACAAAGATTGGAATACCATGTCTGCGACAGATGTCTCCGATTTGTTTCGAATAGAGGTGGTACTTTCTTGGTCCCCGCAGAAACCCTTGAGGATCACAAAGTCAGGGGTTCTGTTCTTAGGAAATATTTGTTCACTGTCTCTTCTTACTTCCTTTCCGTCAGATAGAACTAGACTAATGAAAGTTCGTAAGCAGATATATTTTATGCATATTTTAAGTGCTTGAGTAATGTGCCATGATCAATTACAGCAAATGCAGCAAAAAATATCCAACAGCAATATAACTGCTGAACAGTTGTTTTCCAAGGCCGTGGCAATGCTATGTGTACGCTCCGAAAACAAGTCGCTGATGAGCGGCACGGTCGGTAGGTAGATTTTAGGTGGTCGTGGGGCAAATGGAAATTGATATGTTTTTTCACATCCATTTGGGAAACTACTTTTTTGAATTTTCATAAAAGAGGTTAAAGTGAAACAAATCGATATTTCTTCATTTTGTCACTGTTTAAACCATATAACATAAGATAAAACGGACAAATGGTCAGAAATGTGCTGTGTAACCTATTTTCAAGTCACATTATAAGCTTACAATTTAAACAAAAAATCATCATTAACTGATACTTATTTACTTTTCCCCTTGAGTTACAATGTTCTACAAGGAATCAAATTAATGCTTGGCATCGTTTATGCCAATTTTAAAAAAAGGCATTGCAAGCTTAACGAGATAATAATTTTGGAATACACGAATGTGTTTTTTTAATGCAAAACATTCCAAACAATATAACAACTTATATGTTTATTTGCTTCATATTTTTGTATTTGATACCTTATTTGTAATGGTCGGTAAAAAGTTAAATATTTGGAAACACACTTCGTTGAAATTGACCTTGAGTTGGTATAATCATACTTTTTAGGAAACTGGTACAGGCTTTCGTCAACGGGAAAAGGCTGCATGCGCTTGTTACGTGTTGACCAATGAAATACGTTGTTGTAAATGTAACATGACACCCGGTTATCAGGAACACTCAAATAGCATTTCACAACTTTTGGTCATAGTCTATAAAATGCTACCGTTCATGAAAATCGATTTGTTTCTATTTATCTAGAAGTCTCCATTGTTTTATATGCTCTTTTGAAACTATTGGTGAAAGCTTATTTTATTTATTTATGATGATATTTGGGAAAAGTAGAGGCAGCAGATCAATTAGTTGCTGCAATGTCTCCTACGTAGAAGAAAAGGTAGCCCCCCGATTATGACGGGCCTCACATAAGTCTCATTTAGATAACCTGCTGTTTGCTACATCAGGCCTATTCTTTTCCCTAACCTTCAAGGGTGTATTTGTCTAAAGCAATTTATTTCCATGCTTAGCTGATTGTATATTTTGCCCGTGTGTGACCTTTGATGTAGCCTGGTAACACAAGTACCCACCATATTAATTGATAAGGCAACGCTAATGAAACATGACCAACTCGTTTATTCAATTGAAAACCTTTTGTTACAGATACATGAAAAAACAATGAGAAATGTTATAGTCCGTAGATTTTATATAACTAACGCGACATTTTCCATTCATTGACAATATGCGGAACGAAACGGGAACTTTTACATTAAAAAAATACGAAATAAATCAGAAGCTAGCGGAACGCAACAGCCAAGCTTAATCAGTGTGCATAAAAGAGTTCATCGCGCGTGAACAACTGCTTTGATTATATCAATAGAAAAAAGAACCTCTGCCATTAAATAGATAATGTTACACATGTTTGTACCTACGATCGACAGATGTAAACCACGGGAGTCACACTGTAATTACCATGCGATCCGTCCGCCGTGAGTCAAGGACACATTAAAGTAGGATCTCGATACATACATATCGATGTAGTGGTCACAGAGACAGCACTAGGACTGATTGGTATATCAAATATATAGATTTGGCAAGTCAAACACGGCTATATATATATAATATATCACCTTTGCATATGGAATTTTGAGTAGTTATGATGCGAATTTATGTCTGGCATACTGAAGTATGATGTACTAATTGTCTGGCATACTGAAGAATGATGTACTAATTGTCTGGCACACTGAAGAATGATGTACTAATTGTCTGGTACACTAAAGGATGATGTACTAATTGTCTGGCACACGGAAGGATGATGTACTAATTGTCTGGTACACTGAAGGATGATGGACTAATTGTCTGGTACACTGAAGGATGATGTACTATTGTCTGGTATACTGAAGGATGATGTACTAATTATCTGGTACACTGAAGGATGATGTACTAATTGTCTGGTATACTGAAGGATGATGTACTAATTATCTGGTACACTGAAGGATGATGTACTAATTGTCTGGCACACTGAAGAATGATGTACTAATTGTCTGGTACACTGAAGGATGATGTACTAATTGTCCGGCAGACTGAACGATGATGTACTAATTGTCTGGTACACTGAAGGATGATGTACTTATTGTCTGGTACACTGAAGGGTGATATACTAATTGTCTGGGACACTGAAGGATAATGTACTAATTGTCTGGTACATTGAAGTATGATATACTAATTGTCTGGTACTAATTGTCTGGTACACTGAAAGATGAGGTACTAATTGTCTGGCAGACTGAAGGATGATGTACTAATTATCTGGGACACTGAAGGATGATGTACTACTTGTCTGGTACACTGAAGGATAATGTACTAATTGTCTGGTACACTAAAGGATGATGTACTAATTGTCCGGCAGACTGAACGATGATGTACTAATTGTCTGGGACACTGAAGGATTATGTACTAATTGTCTGGCACACGGAAGGATGATGTACTAATTGTTTGGTACACTGAAGGATGATGTACTAATTGTCTGGCAGACTGAAGGATGATATACTAATTGTCTGGTACACTGTAGGATGATATACTAATTGTCTGGTACACTGAAGGATGATGTACTAATTGTCTGGTACACTGAAGGATGATGTACTAATTGTCTGGTACACTGAAGGATAATGTACTAATTGTCTGGTATACTGAAGTATGATGTACCAATTGTCTGGTATACTGAAGGATGATGTACTAATTGTCTGGTACACTGAAGTATGATATACTAATTGTCTGGTACACTGAAGGATGATGTACTAATTGTCTGGTACACTGAAGAATGATGTACTAATTGTCTGGCACACTGAAGGATGATGTACTTATTGTCTAGTACACTGAAGGATGATGTACCAATTGTCTGGTACACTGAAGGATGATGTACTTATTGTCTAGGACACTGAAGGATGATGTACCAATTGTCTGGTACACTGAAGGATGATGTACTAAGTGTCTGGTATACTGAAGGATGATGTACTAATTGTCCGGTACACTGAAGGATGATGTACTAATTGTCTGGCACCCTGAAGAATGATGTACTAATTGTCTGGTACACTGAAGGCTGATGTACTAATTGTCTGGTACACTGAAGAATGATGTACTAATTGTCTGGGACACTGAAGGATGATGTACTAATTGTCTGGTCCACTGAAGGATGATATACTAATTGTCTGGCATAGTGAAGGATGATATACTAATTGTCTGGCATACTGAAAGGATGATGTACTAATTGTCTGGTACACTGAAGAATGATGTACTAATTGTCTGGGACACTGAAGGATGATGTACTAATTGTCTGGTACCCTGAAGAATGATGTACTAATTGTCTGGCACACTGAATGATGATGTACTTATTGTCTAGTACACTGAAGGATGATGTACTAATTGTCTGGCAGACTGAAGGATGATATACTAATTGTCTGGTACTAATTGTCTGGAACACTGAAGGATGATATACTAATTGTCTGGCATAGTGAAGGATGATATACTAATTGTCTGGCATACTGAAAGGATGATGTACTAATTGTCTGGTACACTGAATGATGATGTACTAATTGTCTGGTACACTAAAGGATGATGTACTAATTGTCTGGTATACTGAAGTATGATGTACCAATTGTCTAGTATACTGAAGGATGATGTACTAATTGTCTGGTAGACTGAAGGATGATGTACTAATTGTCTGGTACAATGGAGGATGATGTACTAATTGTCTGGTACACTGAATGATGATGTACTAATTGTCTGGTACACTGAAGGCTGATGTACTAATTGTCTGGTACACTGAAGAATGATGTACTAATTGTCTGGGACACTGAAGGATGATGTACTAATTGTCTGGTACCCTGAAGGATGATGTACTAATTGTCTGGTATACTGAAGGGTGCTGTCCTAATTGTCTGGTACACTGAAGGATGATGTATTAATTGCCTGGTACACTGAAGGATGATGTACTAATTGTCTGGTACACTGAAGGATGATATACTAATTGTCTGGCATACTGAAGGATGATATACTAATTGTCTGGCATACTGAAGATGAAACAGACTCACTGGTACCAGGAAAACAGGTTTATATCCTAGATAAAATAACCTATTGTAGAGCAATTACAACAGTTTTATATCCTAGAGAAAATAACCTCTTGAAGAGAAATTACAACCGTTTTATATCCTAGAGAAATTAACCTCTTGTAGAGAAAGTACAACAGTTTTATACCCTAGAGAAAATAACCGCTTGTAGAGAAATAACAACAGTTATATATCCTAGATAAAATAACCTATTGTAGAGAAATTACAACAGTTTTATATCCTAGAGAAAATAACCTCTTGTAGAGATATTACAAGAGTTTTATATACTAGATAAAATAACCGCTTGTAGAGAAATTACAACAGTTTTATATCCTAGATAAAATAACCGCATGTAGAGAAATTACAACAGTTTTATATCCTGGAGAAAATAACCTCTTGTAGAGAAATTTCAACCGTTTTATATCCTAGAGAAAATAACCTCTTGTACAGAAATTACAACAGTTTTAATATCCTATATAAAACCAACGATTGTAGAGAAATCAAAACAGTTTTATAACCTAGATAAAATAACCGATTGTAGAGAAATTACAACAGTTTTATACCCTGGATAAAATAAGCTCTTGTAGAGAAATTACATTAGTTTTATATCCTAGATAAAAATAACCTCTTGAAGAGAAATTACAACAGTTTTATACCCTAGATAAAATAACCGCTTGTAGATAAATTACAACAGTTTTATATCCTAGATAAAACAAAATAATGTAAAGAAATTACAACAGTTTTATATCCTAGATAAAATAACCGCTTGTAGAGAAATTACAACAGTTTTATATCCTAGATAAAATAAAATAATGTAAAGAAATTACAACAGATTTATATCCTAGATAAAACATCCTCTTGGAGAGAAATTACAACAGTTTTATCCTAGATAAAACATCCTCTTGGAGAGAAATGATGACATTTTATATCCTAGATAAAATAGCCTCTTGTAGAGAAATGACAAGAGTTTTATATCCTTGATAAAATAACGTCTTGTAGAGAAATTACAACAGTTTTAAATCCTAGATAAAATAATCCCTTGTAGAGAAATTACAACAGTTTTATCCTAGATAAAATAACCTCTTGTAGAGAAATGATGACATTTTATATCCTAGATAAAATAGCCTCTTGTAGAGAAATGACAAGAGTTTTATATCCTTGATAAAATAACGTCTTGTAGAGAAATTACAAACGTTTTATATCCTAGATAAAATATCCTCTTGTAGAGAAATTACCACAATGTTATATCCTAGAAATAATATCTTTTTGTAGAGAAATTACAACAGTTTTATACCCTAAATAAAATAACTCCTTGTAGAGAAATTACCACAATTTTATATCCTAGATAAAATATCTTCTTGGAGAGAAATTACAACAGTTTTATACCCTAGATAAAATAACCTCTTGTAGAGAAATTACAACAGTTTTATAGTCTAGATAAAATAACCGCCTGTATAGAAATTACAACAGTTTTATATCCTAGATAAAATAACCGCTTTTAAAGACATTACAACAGTTTTATATCCTAGATAAAATAAAATAATGTAAAGAAATTACAACAGATTTATATCCTAGATAAAATGTCCTCTTGTAGAGAAATTACAACAGTTTTAAATCCTAGATAAAATAATCTCTTGTAGAGAAATGACAAGAGTTTTATATCCTTGATAAAATAACGTCTTGTAGAGAAATTACAAACGTTTTACATCCTAGATAAAATATCCTCTTGTAGAGAAATTACCACAATTTTATATCCTAGAAAAAATATCTTTTTGTAGAGAAATTACAACAGTTTTATACCCTAAATAAAATAACTGCTTGTAGAGAAATTACCACAATTTTATATCCTAGATAAAATAACCGCTTGTAGAGAAATTACAACAGTTTTATACCCTAAATAAAATAACTGCTTGTAGAGAAATTACAAACGTTTTATATCCTAGATAAAATATCCTCTTGTAGAGAAATTACCACAATTTTATATCCTAGAAAAAATATCTTATTGTAGAGAAATTACAACAGTTTAATATCCTAGATAAAATAAGCGCTTGTAGAGAAATTACAACAGATATATACCCTGGATATAATAGCCTATTGTAGAGAAATCACAACAGTTTGATATCCTAGATAAAATATCCTCTTGTAGAGAAATTACCACAATTTTATATCCTAGATAAAATAACCGCTTGTAGGGAAATTAAAACAGTTTCATACCCTAGATAAAATAACCTCTTGTAGAGAAATTACAACAGTTTTATATCCTAGATAAAATAACCGCTTGTAGAGAAATTAAAACAGTTTCATACCCTAGATAAAATAACCTCTTGTAGAGAAATTACAACAGTTTTTTATCCTAGATAAAATAACCTCTTGTAGAGAAATTACAACAGTTTGATATCCTAGATGAAATAACCTAGTGTACGGAAATCACAACAGCTTTATACCCTAGATAAAATAACCTCTTGTAGAGAAATGATGACATTTTATATCCTAGATAAAATAGCCTCTTGTAGAGAAATGACAAGAGTTTTATATCCTTGATAAAATAACGTCTTGTAGAGAAATTACCACAATTTTATATCCTTGAAAAAATGTCTTTTTGTAGAGAAATTACAACAGTTTTATATCCTAGATAAAATAACCTCTTGTAGAGAAATTACAACAGTTTGATATCCTAGATAAAATATCCTCTTGGAGTGAAATTACAATAGTTTTATACCCTAGATAAAATAACCTCTTGTAGAGAAATTACAACAGTTTTATACTCTAGATAAGAAAAACATAATGTATAGAAATTACAACAGTTTTATATCCTAGATAAATTAACATAATGTAAAGAAATTACAACAGATTTATATCCTAGATAAAATATCCTCTTGGAGAGAAATTACAACAGTTTTACACCCTAGATAAAATAACCTCTTGTAGAGAAATTACAACAGTTTTATACTCTAGATAAAATAAGCTCCCGTAGAGAAATTACAACAGTTTTATATCCTAGATAAAATTACCGCTTGTAGAGAAATTAAAGCAGTTTTATATCATAGATAAAATAACATAATGTAAAGAAATTACAACAGTTTTATACCCTAGATAAAATAACCTCTTGTAGAGAAATTACAACAGTTTTATACTCTAGATAAAAAAACCCATAATGTATAGAAATTACAACAGTTTTATATCCCTGATAAAATAACCGCTTGTAGAGAAATTACAACAGTTTTATATCCTAGATAAATTAACATAATGTAAAGAAATTACAACAGATTTATATCCTAGATAAAATATCCTCTTGGAGAGAAATTACAACAGTTTTATACCCTAGATAAAATAACGTCTTGTAGAGAAATTACAACAGTTTTATATCCTAGATAAAATAACATAATGTAAAGAAATTACAACAGTTTTATACCTTAGATAAAATAACGTCTTGTAGAGAAGTTACAACAGTTTTATATCCTAGATGAAATAACATAAAGTATAGAAATTACAACAGTTTTCTACCCTAGATAAAATAATCGTTTGTTGAGAAATTATAACATTTTATATCCTAGATAAAATACATAAAGTTAAGAAATTACAACAGATTTATATCCTAGATAAAATAACCGCCTGTAGAGAAATTACAACAGTTTTATATCCTAGATAAAAAAAAACATAACGTAAAGAAATTACAACAGATTTATATCCTAGATAAAATAATTGCTTGTATAGAAATTACAACAGTTTTATACCCTAGATAAAATAACCGCTTGTTGAGAAATTATAACATTTTATATCCTAGATAAAATAACATAATGTTAAGAAATTACAACAGATTTATATCCTAGATAAAATAACCGCTTATAGAGAAATTACAACAGTTTTATATCCTAGATAAAAAAAAAACATAATGTAAAGAAATTACAACAGATCTATATCCTAGATAAAATATCCTCTTGGAGAGAAATTACAACAGTTTTATACCCTAGATAAAATAAGTTCTTGTAGAGAAATTACAACAGTTTTATATCCTAGATAAAATTACCGCTTGTAGAGAAAGTACAACAGTTTTATATTCTAGATAAAATAACATAATGTAAAGAAATTACAACAGTTTAATATCCTAGATAAAATTACCGCTTGTAGAGAAATTACAACAGTTTTATATCCTAGATAAAATAACATAATGTAAAGAAATTACAACAGTTTTATACACAAGATAAAATAACCGCCTGTAGAGATATTACAAGAGTTTTATATCCTAGATAAAATAACTGCTTGTAGAGAAATTACAACAGTTTAATATCCTAGATAAAATAAGCGCATGTAGAGAAATTACAACAGATATATATCCTGGATATAATAGCCTATTGTAGAGAAATCACAACAGTTTTATATCCTAGATAAAATATCCTCTTGGAGAGAAATTACAACAGTTTTATATCCTAGATAAAATAACCTCTTTTAGAGAAATCACAACGGTTTTATATCCTAGATAAAATAACCGCATGTAGAGAAATTACAACAGTTTTATATCCTAGATAAAATAACATAATGTAAAGAAATTACAACAGTTTTATATCCTAGAGAAAATAATCTCTTGTAGAGAAATTACAACAGCTTTATACACTAGATTAAATAACCTATTGTTGAGAAATTACAATAGTTTTATATCCTAGATAAGATAACCTATTGTAGGGAAATCACAACAGTGTTATACCCTAGATAAAATGTCCTCTTGTATAGAAATTACAACAGTTTTATACATTAGATAAAATAACCGCTTGTAGAGAAATTACAACCGTTTTACACCCTAGATAAAATATTTTTTGCAGAAAAATAAAAACAGCTTCATACCCTAGATAAAATAACCTATTATAGAGAAATTATGATATTTTATATCCTAGTTAAAATAGCCTCTTGTAGAGAAATTACAACAGTTTTATATCCTAGAGAAAATAACGTCTTGTAGAGAAACTCAACAATGTTATATCCTAGATAAAATATCCTCTTGTAGAGAAATTACAACAATTTTATATCCTAGATAAAATAACCTCTTGTAGAGAATTTACAACAGTTTTATACCCTAGATAAAATATCCTCTTGTAGAGAAATTACAACAGTTTTATATCCTAGAGAAAATAACCTCCTGTAGAATAATTACAACAGTTTCATACACTAGATTAAATAACCGCTTGTAGAGAAATTACAACATTTTAATAACCTAGATAGAATAAGCGCTTGTAGAGAAATTACAACAGTTTTATATCCTAGATAAAATAACCGCTTGCAGAAAAATTACAACAGTTTTATATCCTAGATAAAATAACCGCTTGTAGAGAAATTAAAGCAGTTTTATATCATAGATAAAATAACATAATGTAAAGAAATTACAACAGATTTCTATCCTAGATAAAATATCCTCTTGGAGAGAAATTAAAACAGTTTTATACCCTAGATAAAATAACCTCTTGTAGAGAAATTAAAACAGTTTTATACTCTAGATAAAAAAACCCCATAATGTATAGAAATTACAACAGTTTTATATCCTAGATAAAATATCCTCTTGGAGAGAAATTACAACAGTGTTATACCCTAGATAAAATAACCTCTTGTAGAGAAAGTACAATAGTTTTATACATTAGATAAAATAACCGCTTGTAGAGAAATTACAACAGTTTTATTCTCTAGATAAAATAAGCTCCTGTAGAGAAATTACAACAGTTTTATATCCTAGATAAATTAACATAATGTAAAGAAATTACAACAGATTTATATCCTAGATAAAATGTCCTCTTGTAGAGAAATTACAACAGTTTTATAACCTAGATAAAATAACCTCTGGTAGAGAATTACAACAGTTTTATATCCTAGATAAATTAACATAATGTAAAGAAATTACAACAGATTTTTATACCCCAGATAAAATATCCTCTTGTAGAGAATTTACAACAGAATTATATCGTAAATAAAATATCCTCTTGTAGAGAAATTACAACAATCTTATATCCTAGATAAAATAACCTCTTGTAGAGAAATCAAAACAGTTTTATACTCTAGATAAAAAAACCCCATAAACCCTAGATAAAATAAGTTCTTGTAGAGAAATTACAACAGTTTTATACTCTAGACAAAATAAGCTCCTGTAGAGAAATTACAACAGTTTTATATCCTAGAGAAAATAACGTCCTGTAGAGAATTACAACAGTTTTATATACTAGATAAAATTACCTCTTGTAGAGAAATTACAACAGATTTATATCCTAGAACAAATAACCGCTTGTAGAGAAATTACAACAGTTTTATTCTCTAGATAAAATAAGCTCCTGTAGAGAAATTACAACAGTTTTATATCCTAGAGAAAATAACGTCCTGTAGAGAATTACAACAGTTTTATATCCTAGATAAATTAACATAATGTAAAGAAATTACAACAGATTTTTATACCCCAGATAAAATATCCTCTTGTAGAGAATTTACAACAGATTTATATCGTAAATAAAATATCCTCTTGTAGAGAAATTACACAAGATTTATATCCTAGAACAAATAACCGCTTGTAGAGAAATTACAACAGTTTTATAACCTAGATAAAATAACCTCTGGTAGAGAATTACAACAGTTTTATATCCTAGATAAAATTACCGCTTGTAGAGACATTACAATAGTTTTATATCCTAGATAAAATAACATAATGTAAAGAAATTACAACAGATTTTTATACCCCAGATAAAATATCCTCTTGTAGAGAATTTACAACAGAATTATATCGTAAATAAAATATCCTCTTGTAGAGAAATTACAACAGATTTATATCCTAGAACAAATAACCGCTTGTAGAGAAATTACAACAGTTTTATATCCTAGAGAAAATAACCTCTTGTAGAGAAATTACAACAGTTTTATTCTCTAGATAAAATAAGCTCCTGTAGAGAAATTACAACAGTTTTATATCCTAGATAAATTAACATAATGTAAAGAAATTACAACAGATTTTTATACCCCAGATAAAATATCCTCTTGTAGAGAATTTACAACAGATTTATATCGTAAATAAAATATCCTCTTGTAGAGAAATTACACAAGATTTATATCCTAGAACAAATAACCGCTTGTAGAGAAATTACAACAGTTTTATATCCTAGAGAAAATAACGTCCTGTAGAGAATTACAACAGTTTTATATCCTAGATAAAATTACCTCTTGTAGAGAAATTACAACAGATTTATATCCTAGATAAAATATCCTCTTATAGAGAAATTACAACAGTTTTATACCCTAGATAAAATAACCGCTTGTAGAGAAATTACAACAGTTTTATTCTCTAGATAAAATAAGCTCCTGTAGAGAAATTACAACAGTTTTATATCCTAGAGAAAATAACCTCTTGTAGAGAAATTTCAACCGTTTTATATCCTAGAGAAAATAACCTCTTGTAGAGAAATTTCAACCGTTTTATATCCTAGAGAAAATAACCTCTTGTAGAGAAATTACAACAGTTTTATTCTCTAGATAAAATAAGCTCCTGTAGAGAAATTACAACAGTTTTATATCCTAGATAAAATAACCGCTTGCAGAAAAATTACAACAGTTTTATATCCTAGATAAATTAACATAATGTAAAGAAATTACAACAGTTTTATATCCTAGATAAAATTACCTCTTGTAGAGAAATTACAACAGTTTTATATCCTAGAGAAAATAACGTCCTGTAGAGAATTACAACAGTTTTATATCCTAGATAAAATTACCTCTTGTAGAGAAATTACAACAGTTTTATACTCTAGATAAAATAAGCTCCTGTAGAGAAATTACAACAGTTTTATATCCTAGATAAAATTACCGCTTGTAGAGAAATTACAATAGTTTTATATCCTAGATAAAATAACATCAAGTAAAGAAATTACAACAGATTTATATCCTAGATAAAATAATCGCTTGTTTAGAAATTACAACAGTTTTATACCCTTGATAAAATAACCGCTTGTTGAGAAATTACCACAATTTTATATCCTAGATAAAATAACATAATGTAAAGAAATTACAACAGATTTATATCCTAGATAAAATGTCCTCTTGTAGAGAAATTACAACAGTTTTATACACTAGATTAAATAACCGCCTGTAGAGATATTGCAAGAGTTTTATTTCCTAGATAAAATAACGTATTGTAGAGAAATTACAACAGTTTAATATCCTAGATAAAATAAGCTCTTGTAGAGAAATTACAGCAGTTTTATACACTAGATAAAATAACCGCCTGTAGAGATATTGCAAGAGATTTATTTCCTAGATAAAATAACGTATTGTAGAGAAATTACAACAGGTATATATCCTGGATATAATAGCCTATTGTAAAGAAATCACAACAGTTTTATATCCTAGAGAAAATAACGTCTTGTCGAGAAATTACAACAATGGTATATCCTAGATAAAATGTCCTCTTGTGGAGAAATTACAACAGTTTAATATCCTAGATAAAATATCCTCTTATAGAGAAATTACAACAGTTTAATATCCTAGATAAAATAATCGCTTGTTTAGAAATTACAACAGTTTTATAACCTAGATAAAATAACCTCTTTTAGAGAAATTACAACAGTTTTATACATTAGATAAAATAACCGCTTGTAGAGAAATTACAACCGCTTTACACCCTAGACAAAATATCCTCTTGTAGAGAAAGTACAACAGTTTTATACATTAGATAAAATAACCTCTTGTAGAGAAATTACAACAGTTTTATATCCTAGAGAAAATAACGTCTTGTAGAGAAATTACAACAATGTTATATCCTAGATAAAATATCCTCTTGTAGAGAAATTACAACAATTTTATATCCTAGATAAAATAACCTTTTGTAGAGAAATAACAACAGTTTTATACCCCAGATAAAATATCCTCTTGTAGAGAATTTACAACAGATTTATATCGTAAATGAAATATCCTCTTGTAGAGAAATTACAACAGATTTATATCCTAGATCAAATAACCGCTTGTAGAGAAATTACAACAGTTTTATAACCTAGATAAAATAAACTCTGGTAGAGAATTACAACAGTTTTATACCCTAGAAAAAATAACCGCTTGTAGAAAAACAAGTTGAGAGTAAACGTTAATTCTCCTGTACTTTTCGACACGGTATTTTTGATGATATGAGACTTTTAAAATCACCTAAATCAGCAAAATGATTTAAGTGTGATGTCTATTATCTTACCATATATCGTAATGTGATTTCAACATTAACTAACTATATTACTAAATTTGGTTAACATCAATCTACGAACTATAGTTAAATGTAATGAACAATCTTTTTCTTAAACAAACAAACAAACAAACAAACAAACACATAAAGCTAAATGTAGTGAACATCATTCTAATATGAAAAGGCAAAGCCTTAAAAGAGGGTAGCTTTTGTTGATGTCTGATATTTACTGATTTAGAATACTGCTTTCAGAATAAGAAAAGATAAACTTTATTTAAAGTCGGCTAGTCCAGGAATTAGAATAAAGCATAAGCTCTTATGAGAGTTAGACCGACATAATAATAGGAGAGGTCGGGGCAAGTTCGGCCTATTTTTAGGCCTGAAGAGCCAAGTGAGCTTATGGCATGGTGCGGCGTCCGTCGTCCGTCCGGCGTCAACATTTTACTTTAAACAACTTCTTCTCAAGAACCAAGATACCCAGGCTGATGATATTTGGCCAGTAGCATGCTTGTATAAAGGGCTACCACGTTTGTTCAAATGAATGACCTTGACGCACTTTAAAGGTCAAAGGGGTCAACAATGTTAAAATCTTCTAACAACTTCTTCTCAATAACCAAAAAGCCCAGGGTACTGATATTGGGCCTGAAGCATGCTGGGATGAAGGGCTACCAAATTTGTTCAAATGAATGACCTTGACCCACTTCCAAAGTCACATTGGTTAAATGTCTTAAAATCTTCAAACAACTTCTTTTCAATAACCAAAAGGCCCAGGATACTGATTTTGGGCCTGTAGCATGCTGGGATGAAGGGCTACCAAGTGTGTTCAAATGAATGACCTTGACCAACTTTCAAGGTCACATGGGGTCAAATGTCGTAAAATCTTCAAACAACTTCTTCTCAATAACCAAAAGGCGCACAATACTAAAACTGGGCCTGTAGCATGCTGGGGTGAAGGACTACCAAGTGTGTTCAAATGAATGAACTTGACCCACTTTCAACGTAATGCCCTTGTTCGACATTCAAAGTCACAGGCGTCATATGTTTAAATCTTTTAATAGGTTCTTATGAATCAAACACTGATATTCTGCCTGTAGCTGTATTTTAGTCCACTTTTAAGATTACAAGTGTGAGAATAATACCAGGTGAGCGATGCAGGCCCATTGGGCCTCTTGTTATTAAAGTCCGTTCTGGGTAGTATGTCAGCACGTCCGTTTTTGAACATCATTTAATTTTCACTGTTGGAAGATCGGATGGCCGAAAGTGGCCCACCATGGGATAAGTTCGGACAGGCATTCGAGTAAGTTCGGCCCACATAGGGATCAGCTTAATCATAACGTCATAAAGCAGGCAACGTCAGATTTTACCGCCAATTTTACGACTTTACATGTGATACGTGGGCCGAACTTGCCCCGGTATTATTAGCCGAACCTGTCCGGGCCCAAATTAATATAGATACAAAAAGTGACGGACAACAGCAACTGAGTAGATACAAAAAGTGTTAGACCACAACAGCACCTGAATCTTCTCAGTTGCTGGTGTGGTCTGTCACTTTTGGTTTTTACTAAGTTGCTTGATTAATCTTTGCACCTGATGCTTTTTCATATGATTTTAAAAGTTGAAATGCTTCTCGAATGGATTTATATTTTCTTCTGTTTAGTAATTTTACATTAGAGTTTCCCTCGCCATTTTTTCGTGTGAACGCCCAGTCAACTAAACTGTTAAGATCCTTAAAGTTGTATATATTAACTCAAAACAATAATATCAGGGGTGGCTGAACTTGCCCCGCTCTCCAATATACAGATTTTTTGTATCATTGATGGTTGCTAAACCAGAAACTTAACATTTAGCGGGAAAACTTTAATAATTAAATCACTAATAATATCTATTATAGGATATGATATAGAAGCGAGGGGCATACCATGTAAATGTCTAAAAGAAATAAACAAGATAATTTGGGATTACATCTGGGATGGAAAAGTAAAATAATTTGAAAGAAAAATGTGTTGTAGTAAAATAAAAAAGGAGGTATGGGAATGGTAGATCTTGAAACATATGCACAAAGTAAACAAATCAAAACTATATATAAGATAATCCACTATAAAAATGAGAACTGGAACTCTATGGGTAGATACTATCTTACTAAATTAGACATCAAGTATAGGTCAAAAATGTTTTTGTGCACTTGTTCGGGCCTACAGGGCCTTGCTATTAACAGAATACTATCAACTTTTTATGAAGATAGCTTGAAAGCATGGGCAAAACTTAAAGGAGTCAACGCACCTCTTAACAATAAAGAAATTCTAAACCAAAATTTATTTGGGAACTCCTACACGCAGTTTCGGAACAAAGCCTTATTTATACAGTCTTTCTCATTAAGTGATATCAGAAAAATAGCAGATAAAGAAGGAATTTAAAGGGAATGATATTATATTTGCAAAACTTATCAATAAACAGAATTGGATATCAGAAATCTCTAAAATTAGGAAAGCTATGCCTCTAAATTTTCTCAGAGTATAAAAAGATCATACTGAAAATAATCAAATAGATAATCTCAAGTCAGAAGGTCTCTTCAAAAATAATAAATTTGAAATACTTTTGCCATTATGTAAGGGAAGTAAAATTATGAAAAATAGAGACTTAAAAATTACCATACTACAAAATACATTACTTCCAAAATCAAGACCTAAATCAGAAATAAAGTGGGAATATGAATTTCAAAAAACATTTAATTGGGAGAAAATATGGGGGAATAATAAATGTAAACTGATTGCAACAGAAACAAAAATAAGGGAACTCCATTGGAAATGTGTACATAAATTAATGTACACTATATACTGAATATAAACTCCATGTTATGAACCGATCCAACGGTATATGTCATATGTGTAATATTAAATTAGAAACATTGAGCCACCTATTTTTTCATTGTAACTTTGTTCTACACGTATACTAATTCAGAACTACAAACTATTGCAAGGTATTAACTAGCACCTAGACATATTGAAGCCTAATGTTCTTTTGTCGGGGGGAGAGGTTCGGAAAGGAAAATGTTTTTTAATAGATTATACTCCGACTATTATCGACACATGCTCTAGACACAAAACTATGACGCTAACATTGCACTTTAATTCGCTGAATTGGATGATGTTAGATGTTATACCATACGAAGCATTACATATACTAATATTTACCATATAATAATGTTTGTGCGAAGTCTGTTCACAATCGTGACTCTTACCGGAAATCAGACAATATTGTATAATACAATAATAATTAGAATAGAGTACAGACAAGAATATCCGGAAGTTTATTTTTATTTCAAAAATGTGAATTTATACTTATTTGTTAAAATATATGTATGACAAATATTGATACTTGATAGTATATTTTGAATTTTGTTTTAAATAATGGCACAATCGATTTGATTAATTATTGATATCTAAAGTGTCTAATATTGTTTGAATAATTAAGAGATAATCTTCTAGTTGCAGAAGGTATATAAGTTGTTTATGTTTCGGGAATAAAAAAAGTAATATTTTACATTCTTGTATAGCAAGTGAGATTTACGTTTTCGTGCGAAACAGAAATAGAATACAGAATTATGACGTCAATCGGAATTCCTGTTTTTCTCCCTTTCATTGGCTAGAAGTCACTTCCGGTTTCCCCACTGGAGGGCTACCTCCGCACACAAAACCAACAAGAGCAAGGTATAGAAAGGGGAAGCAACTCTGCTAACGCACGCATGTGTTACCATTAAAGAGCTTCGCCTTTGGCGCCCGAGAGCTACGCTCTATTTTTTTTATTTTTTTTTTTTTTTTTTTTTTTTTTTTTTTTTTATATTTTTTTTTTGGTTCAAATATTTTATTTCCTCGGCAAGTGTTTACGGAGGAAGCCAGGGTTGAGGAGCCCTGGGATCTTCCCCCTTTACAATGTATTGTCCTCTCATAGGAGGGTTTTCGTTCAACATTCATCTTTCTATCACTTTCTTTCATCATATTTCATAAATTTAGTAAATTTAGTTGAGATACTAAAACATTTGAACCTAACATAAAGGACGAACACTTACTTACACACTACATGTACATATAATAACATGTATACAAACATACACACACATATATATATACATTCATCTACACAAAAATTATAACATAAATAAACAAATTTGCATACAAACATACATTTGAAAACATGAGACAACACTAACATAAATAAGTATAAATTATGTGCAAAAATTGTCTATTCTCCGGTTGTGTAATAAAGAAGCTTAAGGAAAGAAATGGTCTCTATAGATATTTGATTTTGTACAAAACATACTTATGAATAAAAAAAAAACTGTTATTGTGCATATAATATGGCATATTGTCAGGGTGTCCCCATCAATGGGGACCATTTTCTCCAATATCCTATAAACCTATCTGACTCATATTTACTATTTGAAATGTGTTTTTGTACTTTGTATGTTTCCTTAATTACATTGAGAAGTGCTAATATAGATAGTTTATTTTTAAAACATTTTGTTTTATAAATATAATATTTAATTACCAAGTTTATTAAATTGTCAACTTCCGCATCTGGTTCGTCTGCACAAATTATACCAAAAATAAATTGTTTTTTATTCAATGAGTAGTTGATATGAAAAATTTGGGTTAACCTCTCAAAATTATGAAGCAATCTTTTAACTTCTTGGCAGTCCCATAGAATGTGTTCAATAGTTTCCCGATGTGTTTTACAGAAAGAGCAAAATGAATTTTCAACTAATCCCATTTTAAATACAAGAGAGTTAGTAGTTAGAATGTGATGATTGATCCTGTACTGAAACCATTGTAGTTTAGAGTTTTTAGTGATCCGGAAAGGAAGTTTATAGATCTGTTTCCATGACTCCTCACTGATAGTATAATTTTCCCACTTTTGTTTGCCAGTTGGTATAACATTGTTTTTACAAAGTATATTGTACATGTCTTTAGCTCCTTTCTTACTTTTAAGTATAATTATTAAGTTCAATGGGATATATGGGTACGGTACTGATATATGTGTATTAAATTGTTGAAATTGATGTAGGTCTTTTGAAATTACAGATACTAAGCCCTGGTATTTTAGAAAATTGCATCGTATATTATATCTACGTTGAAATTCTTCATATGGAAGACACTTTCCGTTATGCCCAATCACATCATTGATAATTCTGACTCCTTTTAGAAACCATTCTTTGTAAAAGATAGTTTTACGTGCTATTTTTATTTCATTACTAAACCAAATCGGAATTTTAAGAAAGGATTCATAGCTGTTTGTGTTGTTTGCCTGTATTATCTTTAGCCACGCTTTTAAAACATCTTTCCAAAACAAGTTATTAGTGTTCTTAATACTCTGTTCAATATATTCAGTCCCACAATTGCCTAACTTATCCTTATCTAATTTCGTATATAATATATTTGTCCATTTGCCACTTCCATTGTAAAGCCTGCGAATCCATGTACATTTAAGTGAGTTGATAAAGGAGTCAGTATGAATCATTTTTAGTCCACCATTTATATATTCTTTAATTACAACATCCCTTTTTATTTTGTCAACTTTACTATTCCACAAAAAGTTGTATAGTTCTGTGTTAAGATTTTTGATAAAGTTTTCATCAGGATTTGGGATTGAAATAAATAGATGATTAAGTTGAGATATTATTAAAGTTTTGATTACTGTCAGTCTTCCAATTGGACTTAGGAGTCTTCTATTCCATATTTTAAGCAGGTTTTTTAATTTGACAAACTTTTTATCATAGTTTAACTTGGTGATTTTGTGTAAATCAACATCGAAATCTATACCTAGCACTGTGAATTTGGTATGTCCCCATTGTAGTTTCCATTGAGGTAAAAAAGTTTCCTTACTATATTTTTTATTGCCTATCCATATTACTTGTGTTTTTGACTTATTTATTTTCAATCCAGATAGGTTTGCGAATAATGTTAGTTCGTTCATTGTTTCTTTCAACGACCTTTCTGAACCATCTAGAATTATTGAGGTATCGTCTGCATACTGTGATAAAATAATGGGTTCCTTATCTAATGATATTCCCTTAATGCTTTTGTTATTTCTGATTATAAGGGCTAATATTTCTGCACATAAGATAAATATATATGATGCGATCGGATCGCCCTGACGGCATCCTCTTTTTAATTTGAAGAAGGGGGATAAGTTACCTCCCTGATTAATTGCGGAGTTAGAATTAGTGTGAAAAGTTTTTATCCATTTCTTTATGCTTGGTCCGAAATTGAAAAACTGTAAAACTTCATAAATAAAATTCCATGAAACAGAGTCAAATGCTTTCTCAAAGTCTATTATTAATAATAAGCCTGGAAGATCATATTCTTCTGCATACTGCATAATGTCATAAATTAGCCTAGTGTTTTCTCCCATGTATCTCCCACTAATAAATCCAGTCTGATCAATGTTTATTAACTTGTCTAAAACCATTTTAATTCTACCTGCTATTGCACCAGATGCAATTTTGTATACAGTATTTAGTAGTGAAATTGGTCGCCAATTTTTTAGAAATTGTTTTGGTTTGTCCCCTTTTGGTAAACATGTAATAATGCCCTGTTTCTGTGTGATAGAGAGTTAATTGATTGAGTATTCATAATTAATTGATCTTAATATAAAATAACCAATAAATTTCCAAAAGCATTTAAAAAATTCTACCGTAAAGCCGTCTGAACCTGGACTTTTGCTATTTTTCATGTTTTTGAGAGTTTTAGCTGCTTCATGATATAGGATAGGTCCTTCTAGCATTTTTGACTCTGTTTCATTTAACTTTGGAATGTTATTTACTCCTTCAAAAACTCTATTCAAGTCAACGTTCTCTGCATTTTCATGACAGGCATATAAAGATGTATAAAAGTTAGTTATTTCTTTTAAAATGTCCTGTTGATTTGTAATAATTTCTCCATTATTTTTCTCAATTTTAGGTATAATTTTACTGGTAAAATTTCTTTTTTCTAGGCCACAAAAATAATTTGTTGGTTTTTCACCTTCCTCTATCCATTTAGCTTTTGATCTTATTACACTGCCCTTAAGTTTCTGTTTTCTCATGTTTTCTAATTCTAATTTATTGGTTACTAGGTATTCTAATGATGTATTTTCTTCATTCTCTAATTTTGCTATCTTTTCTTTTAATTCATTCTCTTTAAGGTTACTATCTTTTTTCTTGAATGAAGAATAGGATATACTTTTGCCTCTGATTTCCATAAGTAGTGTTTCTAAAAATAGTTGATCGTTAATAGTGAATTGTATGTCTGTGTCCTGAATATCATCTAAATTGGACAAGTTATAGACTGGGACAGCATACTGTTCCTTTACTTTACATATTACAGATTTAACAAGATCTAAATATTGACAATCTTCTAAAAGTGAGTTGTTGAATTTCCATAATCCTTTACCTTTTTTAAACTCGTTGAATTTGATCTTGATTACTGGGGTAGAATGGTCTGATCTATAACTTGGTTCTATACTTGTCGATTCAATACTGGATAAAAGATTTTCAGAGGTGAGAAAAAAGTCTAGCCGTGCTTGTTTTCTAGGATTTGTTTTCCTCCATGTGAATCGTTTTTTATCAGGGTGATGTTCTCTATAAATATCTACTAAATTTTTATCTTCTACAATTTGAATGACTTTATCTCTTGACTTTGGGTTATTTATGTGTTTATAATTTTCGTAATCTATATCAGGTTTTAAAACTAGGTTGAAATCTCCACATATTATCTGTGAATCATTATTGAATTCATCTAAGGTGTTTTCTACATTTTCGAAGAAAGATGGTGTATCTGTGTTTGGACCATAAACATTGATTAGTGTAATTTTTTTGCCCTCAATCATTATATCTAATGCCAAAAAATTCCCCGAGTTATCCTGCTTTACTTTAAAAACTTTATGTTCAAAATTGTTATTAATTAAAAACGCCACCCCTCTTGAATTAGAAGAAAAAGAACTAAAATAACATTCATATCCCCATTCTGACCTTATTCTGTCTTCAGTCTGCTTTGTGAAGTGAGTATCTTGAATACAATAAATGCTATATTTCTTACCTCTTAAGTATGCAAAAAGATCTTTTCGTTTGTTTCTATCACCAATACCCTGACAATTTGCTGAGAGTATATCAATTGTGTCCACCCCCCTTTATGTCAATGTATATTACAAGAGACCACTTACTTAAGATGAACCATGTGTTGTTTCTAACATTGTTATAAAATAAGGATAACTTTAGAGCACTAACCAGGAGAAAGACATGCACAAAAATAACATTTGTATAAAGGACATGACATACATTACAACATACTACAATTATGCTTAAAAATAGCTCCTTAGATAGCATTGGTTTAATTTGCAGCTACATTTAAACTGATAAGTGTTGGATCAATAATATATCCGAGCTTTCATAATCAGCCACCACCTGGTTATTTGATAAGTGTTAAGTTCTATTTACAACTTTATACAACTCGTCTAAGTACCGTTTCGTTATACCTGTGCTCTGCCTGCTGCCGGCAATAATCCTCTCCAGTACGGGCTGTGAATGACTGTAGGCCTAGTTTCGTTTTCTAAATATAGATGTGTTACCCACAATCCCTGGTTTGTTTCCGGTTAGAGTGTTCACGAGTTTATGTAACAGTTTGTATTTTGATATTTTTTATGAAAAGTCTTACTAGCCTAGTGCATGTCAAGTCTCTTCACGACAAAGAAATATGACATTCATAAATAAATATTGGTAACTTGAATGGAATCATATATTGTCATATTTTTCTAAGGGACAATACATTGCAGTGACGTAAGGTATAGGGGAGATAATTCTACCATGCAGCAGGCAAAGCATCAAGACAAGACATTCAACACATAATCATATACACATTGATTATCGCTAAACAGTTTGATTATACATATTCATCATTCAGGATACAGGTGCTCAACAAGATGTTTAATTTACAAATTCATATACTTAACCTATAGATAGAAGAATAGCAGACACTTAAAAATACAAATGCATCCTCTTTGCATACAAATACTGATAGTGGAGTAAAGAAAACTGATATCAATTGTTGTGTTTCGACCTCGTCTATATATACAAATATACTATGTGTGTGTGTGTGTGTGTGTGTGTATATATATATATGTTATATATATAAATATAAATTTTCTGTACATCATGCTAACACCTGTTCATGTAACTAGCAGTATAGACTATATACTAGAGGGATGGGGGCAGGCAAGATGGTAGGTATATATGTTATATATATAAATATATGTATAACAAGCTAACAACACCTGTTTAGCTAACTAACATATTTGCATACAAATAGTGATATTGGAGTTAAGGAACCAACATACAACTGATTGATTGCTAATTGACCACAGTTATATTCGGAGGGGGGGGGGGGGGGGGGGCGCTGATGGTAGGTATATATGTTATACATATGAATTTGTGTTATTGGAATAAAGAAACATAAAACTGGTCGAGTGTTATGTTTCGACCACGTATATACTAGGGAAGGGGGAATGATAGGTGTATATGTTATAAATATATGTACTAGTACGTCATGCTAACACATGTTCATCTAACTGGCATATTTGCATACAGATAGTGATACTGAAGTATAAAAAACATCCAACTGGTCGAGTGTTGTGTTTCGACCATGTATATATACTAAAGAGGGGGGAGGGGGGGAGGATGGTTTATGTTATATATATATATGTTTATATATGGTACATCGATCATATTCTGCTTCAGCTAATTGGCATATTTGACAATAAAGGATGGTAGACAATACACTCTCAAAAACTAAGAAGGAATAAATCATATTATACGTATATGCATATAAAGGAATACAATGTCACAATCACTCTCGTTGTTGTGGGAACTATCTATTTTGATTTTGGTTTTACCTTGGTCAGCTTGTCATCCAAGTTGTCATAAATGTCAAACATCTTTCTGTCACCATTTAATGTTTTGCCGTACACTCGCGAGTTAAAGTACCAGACCGACTCGATACGCGCGTCCTGGTATAGTTTCTGTATAAGCTCAATGTTGAGTTTTGTTACGTCCTCGCGTAATGTGAGGGTCAATCTACAGTTTTTGTCCTTGCGAGTCCTCATCACATGATGCTTTATGTCGTTGCGAGCGAACTTAACAAGCACTGGTTTAGTCTTCCTGGAATTCTTGGATGGGATCCTATGACAGGCCAGTATCTCACAGGGCTTGATCTCAATCTTCGCTTCCTGTCTAAGCTACTCTCTTATTAACTGTAAAGCTAAATGTGGTGACAATATTTACTAACTATATAGTTTTATATGGTAATCAGCATTTTACTCACTATATAGCTAAGTGTGGTGAAGACCATATTACTAACTTCATAACTAATTATTTGTTTACAATATTACCTATATATGTTTACCACTATGTTTTAATTAATTTGTGTGTGTTTTGTGTGTGTGTGTGTGTGTGTGTGTGTGTGTGTGTTTGTGGTTTGTGTGTGTGT
This sequence comes from Mizuhopecten yessoensis, assembly GCF_002113885.1. Lineage (NCBI taxonomy): Eukaryota > Metazoa > Mollusca > Bivalvia > Pectinida > Pectinidae > Mizuhopecten > Mizuhopecten yessoensis. The sequence goes on from NW_018408873.1 coordinate 81,347, forward strand.
GTGTGTGTGTGATTACGTAATCGCATCCGCTCCGGTAATATGGAGGCGTTATCCACAAGTGATGGGTAAACTCAAGGCCCACCTTATAGTGTCATCTCACTGAAATATCGATTTACCGGGTCGCATTTTGTTTATGGACAATGGACCATTAGCCCATTCAAAGACATGTTATGCATCTTACTTTGTTAGTGTTAGGTTTTATAGCATAATTTGATATTTCTCACCAACTCTAGTGACTCCTTTCTAAACGTACTTTTATTAGGTTACAGCGTTCGCGAGGAGGTATCACCTCCCTTGTCTTGCCTGTAACAAACTACCAATATACCTCGCCGGGACCAAACCGGAGCAGATAATCAACAACGGCGAGTAAATCGGAAGAGCTTCGGCGAGAAAGCACTTGATTTTTTTTTTTTATCAAATTGACCGTAGCAATACCGATGTAGTACCGGCGTTCCCATTGTTGTACCGTTGTCCTTCCGATGTAAGAGCCGATGTGCTTCCGAATACAATTTTTCTTACGTTAGTACATCGGAGGTGCATCAGTACCACTTCGGTGGTATTCGGTAGTACTAAGGTATCACATCGGTACCAGAACGGTACACATTGAGGCCAACGGAGACCCGCCAATCCATCACGGGGCGCTTCCAGTGCTATACCGACATTAACAAAGCCCTACCGGAATACTGCCGTTGAACCTTGCTCGCTCCGGCAGCGCAACGGCGGAAATGTTTGAGCATGTTCAAAAATTTCTACTGTCGCCTGCCGTTGCTAACATTTTCGCCGATGTTCTGACGATGTCCTGACGATGTACTACCGTTCTTAGCGATGTAATAAGTTGCACTGCCGTAATCAGTACCGATCCCCGAGAATCGTCAACAGTGTGCTCCGGTATAGCTCCGGCAACCCAAATCGGCTAAGTGTGACAGGTCCTTACCTGTAAGTCTCCATCTAGTATCGCAATCCCGTTCAACTTAGTGACAACGTTTGTGTTTCAAAGGAACAAGCTGCAACATATCTAAAGAAAAGGTCTCCAACTAGTTTTATTGCAAAAAAATATAATGATTATCCAATTAAATTATAATGCTTTTATTAACAATGCTTCAAATGTTTCCGTATATTTTCACATCTAAATACTTTGTCGTGAACATTGTTTACATTGGTAATTGTATTACAAAATATAACAAGTGTAATTATTTGTCATTTGTGTATTTTTATGTATCATCACTCGTGTTACAACAAAACAAAATGTCACGGCATACGTAGATCTCTATCTATTTCTCAGTAGCTCTTCTAATACCTCGTGAATCAAGTTACAACAAGACAAAATATACTGTGTTTCTTTTAATCCAATCAGTCACTTCGTCAATTGTGTTACAAACTAACAAACTATTCCCCTATAAGTCACTTAGTTGTTCAACTAAAATGTCATGGCACTGAACCATACCGCTTTAAGTATGGCGACAAAGTTAGTTACAATACAACCTTGTTCCACGGTGACCCTGTAAGTCCCCATGGACTGGGTTTAGATCGTCTATCATCCCAGTAGCCATACTGTATCATGTACATTTCACCTTTCCATCTCCCGTTGTGTAGTAGTGTGTGCTGTGAGTGGCGAGTAGTCTGTAGTATGAGTGACGGCAGTGGTATACGGAGCGAGCATTTCACTGCGATCCTTCCCGCTCTCAGTCGAGCGTATAGAAACAGTCCATAGCAGCACTCCGCTCCAGACCCTATGTCAGCGGTAGCATTACCTTCCAGTAATCTTACCTGCCATCCATAGGTCGTGTTTCATTAATACATGAAGGTGATCGCTTCGTTATTGTTTTGTAATCCTACTTCATAAAGTGTAGTCACATCCCTGGGATATTAAACATCCGCTTATGATTAGTGGAATGTGAAGTTCATGTTTGTTGATTAAGTTTTTATGAAATTTGTGTAATAGGAAAGAACGGACTGACATCGGGAGAATGGGACGGCTCCCTCAGGTGGAAATCTAATGTATATCGTTGCCGGAGCTCTGTTTCCGCCATCCAATACTTTTTATTGATATTACAACATCACGTGATACCATACATATTGCTTGATTTTTTTCAAACCGTTTCAGATTTCAAACAGAATTATCTTCGAGTTGTGCTGAAACGCGTCCGAACCGCAGTTCAGTTGGAATGTGGCTTTTTGGTTCGTGATCAGTGAAAAGTTGTTTATAACCCAATTTACTATTGTGGATATTTCTTAATGAAAATGCACAGTGATTTGTGATTTTTGAATACTTTTTTTGTGTGTTTTTTATAGTTCTGGGATGCAGATTGGATTGGTGTGAGGAGAATCAAATATATATCTACGCTGGAAATACGTGATTTTCTAAACAAACTCTGCAGCTACTATGATGGAGCCCAACCCAGATCAACAAAAGCTAAACACGCACATTGTCATCCCTGTCCCAGAGGAAGGCACGGGACCCCATCGGACCAAACTCCAAAGATTTAAACAAACATGTGGCAAAAACGTGAAAGAAAACCTAATTTTGATTCTATTGTTGGGATCTGTTGTGATGGGAGTCGCTATTGGGTTTGCGGTACGTTCTGGAACGAAAATGACAAAAAGAGAAATTATGTACCTGTCTTTTCCGGGAGAAATGTTGATGCGAATGTTGAAAATGTTGATTCTACCACTGATAGTGTCCAGTTTGATAGCAGGTATCGCCGGCCTGGACGCCAAGACTTGTGGCAAGATGGGTTTGAGAACAATGGCGTACTTTGCGACAACTACGCTTTTGGCGGTCATTCTGGGAATAACTATGGCCGTCATCATTCAGCCTGGCCGGAATGCTGACCGGTCAAAAATTCAGCGATATGGAAAAACAGAAAAACTGAACACTGCCGACACTTTCCTAGACCTTATCAGGTTAGTTTTAAATTTTTGATATATTTTTCTTTTTAAAATCTATCACTGGTAATCCTACCATTAAGGTTAAGGTCGCTTACAATATCATAATGTAAATTGCATATACCTGAAACATCAATGCACACAGTACAAGTAAGAATATAAGCATAACAATGATTCTTTTTATAACAATTTGTTTTGTCCTTATATATTTTTGGCTTTAAAATAGCTTTCCCATGTTACTGGACATCAAATCAAGGATGTACTGACGACTCCGTGATTTACGTCAATGGAAAGCATTTATCCATAAAGCACGCTTATCATTACTGTTTAGGAATTATTGTAAAACTCGTAAAATAGTAATTTCTGCTGTGGAGAATCCTTCTAGTGTGTTTTTGTATTTCCATGAATAATTCGATGATTACATATTGTCAATTGTATCGATAACGTTATACCTATAGAACATTCGCAGCGTGTTCCGTTTAACATTGTATGTTGTATGATGCCCAAGGCACCATATTTGTCTTTTATTCTTTCCATAGTGTAATCTTATCAAAAGGATGAGAAAATGAAACTCCATCTATGTTATGTTTTGAATTATGTCAACGAAAATAATCCATATGAACTACATGTGTCCAAAAATATCTTTTAGACAAAAAACAAAATTGAGAGATTTATAATTTCATAAAAGCTTTTTTATTATTATTTTTTTTTTTTTTAAAAAAACCCAAATGCTTATAATTATAGAATGAACACGTTGTTTTCAGGCATGTAGAAAAACATGATCTTAAAACTTTGAATGAGTTGAAACAGAAAGGGCAAAATTGTACAGATCCTGCTGCTGTCAGTTTGAAAATATAATCATGTCACCACAAAGAAATAATACTGTTTTTCCTGTTGTACGTTTGACGTATGGCTAGTTGGCGTGTTAAACACACGTCTGGCAGTGGCTATATAATCCTCACCCAGGGCTCGGCTCTTTAAATCTTTGTCATAATTGAATAAGATAATCATGGGACCCAGTTCTCCTGGTTTTTATAGGAAAATAGAAAGAAAATGAAAAGAATAAAAAGATAACATAAAATGATTATCAGCTATGCGTGTTGTATCGTACATATATTAACAAAACACGCAATGTAAGATTTGAACTGAACATGCATGAAGCCTCAATACAAAATAACTGTCCATTTTCATTTTCTTATTATATTGTGTATTAAATAAATTATATTGGTGAAAAGAAATTGATTCACCGAAATTATAAACACAATGTTCTGAAGCGTGAATGCTACTTGTATCCGAACCGACTGTGTTTATATATCGTTGCCCGCCATAGGCTATTGTTGATATAAATACTAAACAACGTGACCACATCCTTCTATTTGACCTTTACACCTGAATTCGAAGGTATCGTACAAAACGTATGACACATTCACGTGTTCGAGGGATTAATTTATTCAAAATCGATACAAGAATACTACTGGAAACTATTTTGCTTACACAATTATATTTCTTTTGTGATTGTGCTAAAATCATTTTTTTGTCACGGCATACAAAATATTTTTAATTACGTTTTCTTTAAATTTACCCCGAATAGATTTTTTGCAGGATCTTTAAATTTGCGATAAGGTTGCAAAATAACGAGAACAAAAAATTTCGCGAAATACGAACCATTTTCGTTATCATTAAATTTCAACTGGTTACAATAATCAAATTAACAGGATTTGTCGTGAAACACCATAAACTCAAATAATCAACCGTTTGTTATCATTCCTCTTCCTCTTATGAGATTACGTTTTCTGTACAGTTATATGTTTATCTCTCAGATAACAAGTTAAAAGCATATTGTTAGATACTTTAAATACCATCTGTGTTGTTTTTGTTCCATTAACAGCACTACTTCAGCTTTGCAGGTTCGTTTTTTATATGATAATCATCATTTTTCAACATTTCACTGGTTGTGCATTATGAATCTGTATCCAACCTATTGACATGGTTTTTAGAAATGAAAATAAGGCTGGTAATTTACAAATAACCTTGACATTAGTTTTTTTTATTTGGTAAGTATAATATCCTTGACTAGTGCTATCATTAACAATAGATCATGTTACCGTTGATAACATTCACCGTACCTGATGGCTGGAAATGATTATAGCAGTTTGGTGATAATTAGAATTAATTATTTAAAAGTTGGTCGTAAATTAGTTTGAAATTGACAAACAAGCCGCCGTTGAGTGTTGTGATTAGTAATTAGTGTTTTAGTGGAGTTGTACATTGTATCCTTATGTCTGACGTCAGCATGATATAGGTAGCTAATATACTGTATAGCACTTATAGTTAGTGAATAGTGTATCAACACGACAGCGTTATTTTCGGGGTTTTCTAGATGCGAAGTATCCGTGCTAACCAACGTGGCAGCGAAAATGTTCAAGGGAAGAAATAATGGCCAACGTTTTGAATTCAAACCTGTGTAAAAGTTAGAATTTTTAGCGATTGTCTTTTAAAGACTTATTCATGAGCCTGTCAATTCATATAAAAAATGTTTTAAAATATATATCGGCCAATTAAAACATAGATGGGTATTTAGAAATTTAAATGAGTTCTTGACAGAAAGGTATGAATTTTAATGAACGGGGAAAATATACATCCCATGGAAATCATTAGTTTGGTGAAATTGTTAAAGTAGAAAATGTTGAAAATAAATCTAAAAAATCTAGGTCAGCTTTTGTAAGCGTGCTTACGGCTGCTGTTTCATTGCTTTTGTATTTCAAGGTTTTTTGACATAATTTTATGCAGCTTTTCTATAACTAATGTTTCTATGAATGAATCTCTAAAAAAATGGTTTTGATTAAAACTGCTACACTGTTAATTTTGAACGTGAATGTTGCTTTCAAAGTTAAAATATGAGAAAGATAGATAGAAATATAATATAAAATGCTGCAGGATTAATGATATATATTATATATAGAAGTGTATGCTTTATGTGCAATTGTACTGAAAATACAGAGAAATGTTTTGGGAATATTACATGAAGATGTGACAAGTGACAGTATACTTTCAGCCAACACAAGCAAGATTTGCACTGTGCTTTTGGAACTGAAATTAAATTAAAGACATGAAAAAAGAAAAAAAAAAAAAACCTGAGCAAATGATTGGTCAGTTTCAGTTGTTAGATATTTTAGAAAGGTTTTCTTTCACGTATTTCAAGGAAATTTTGTTTGAGCGAAATACGTCAATCCCGAGAACCGCTTTAGTAGGTAATATTTGATTGTTTTATCAGTTCTTGAGTGAAGAATATATGGGGATGAACTTAAAATCAATAATGTTGGAAACTCTGTAACTAATTCTACACTTGTTCGGTAGCTCTATATGTGCAAAATTAACACTTATTTTATACCATTTCGAGCTTTTCAACCACAAAAAACCGATATGACATTTGAAACATGAACATATGAGAAAGACTTCGCTTTTCTTGTGTTACGGGGATTTTATGTTTCTTTTACCAGATATGAAATATATCATACCACAGAGAGAAATTTATATAGGCTTTAAGAATGATATTCTATTCAACTGTTTAACAATACGATTCTTTTAAATTGAAACTACAACTATTGCACGAAGATAAGGTCATTGCACATATACCCTAAGGATGTAAAAGAATTTCAACCAGGATAACACTTAAATGAAAGTTATCCTGAAAGGTCATTTAGTTCGGGTAGGTCTTTCCGACTTATATAGTTGTAGTTCGTCTTACACATCTTAGCAATCTCTTAAATCTCCAGAGGAATAGCCTACAAGTTTAGCCAATAATTCGTTTAAATAACATTTTAAAACTAAAAATGTATAATGATTGCCAAGAAAGAAAAGCTATTAACAACAAGCGCTGACAAAGGGCTTATTTTTGTACGAAACAATACGAGACAATCCGAGACACAACTTCTATTTTAGCCGCGTGTAGTTTATATATAATGTTTGTGACTTAACCCGAGACTATAACCAATATCAAAGTTCCTTATATAGATGTAATGTTTTTAAAACGTACTTAGGTTTTTTGTCAGGTAATGAAGAAAGTAAAAAATAGCAACAATCTATCAGGAGAAAAGAAATATAGCAATCTTACTTAAGTTGATGAAGTATCGCGAATATAAACCTTGTATGTCATAAACTTTCTGTTTGATATACAATGGCATTATCCTAAACGTGTGCGCTATCGTATATATTACACAGAGGTATTTTTGATGAACATACAAATTACCTGTCAATCTGCCTTGTCTCTCATTGCAAAACCTCAAAACATAACAGTTGATTGTTGAAACAAGTTAATACAAACTGCAGTCCAAACTTATTTAGAAATTGAATAATTACCGAGGGAGCATACACTAGCTGACTATCTAGTGAATGATGATAAAATAATCTAAAGCCCCTTGTGTTCCGATAGCTATGTGAGTCAGTTAGACACGACTAGGACACCGTCTGTTTCCACTACAGCTACATGTGTTGTTCCATAGGGACCACCACACAGCAGGGACACCAGACAACCTAGCTTCTACGTATCAATAATACATGGATTAACCATGCATAACAACAGGAAAGCTTTCCATTCTGGGACAAATGGGTACGATAGTGTTTTAACATAAAATGTCAGTGATCAGTAAGTTTATGTATGTCAGGAAGACATCCATATGAGCCATACAAAAATAAACAAAAAGTTAAAAATGATCGAAAGTTCACTACAAACTAGTGCCATAGTAATTCTACAGATATTCTTTTAAGCATTATACGATGAGATGACCCTGACTTGTATAGTTTGTGTTGTACGTGGCACTCTTATGACAATTACACTTGTGTATCAAAGGGAACTGTGAACAGTAGCAACTACGGGAGCGAGGTAACAATATAGTCACTTTGTAATGTAGGTCAGGCAGGAAAAACAATTTTCAAAAATTAATGTGACATCATACTATGGATAAAGGTTACACAAACAAATATCATTAACGCTTTTTTGTAGGTCAGAGTTCAAATTAGAAGTCTCTTAACTTTTTATAGTAACGAAACTTTTTGACATTTATGAGAAGAAAGTCCCGTAAGTGCCATTTAATGAATCAAAGTTGTAAAATAAAAAGAATCAGATAAGATTTTGTTCCTACTGCTTCTCAAGATGATATATAGAAGCTCCATATATGGTTATGTTAACATTACGTCAGACTGTCGGTCATGGTTACATGAGGCAGACTTAATGTTTAAATGCATCATTATGAGTTTGGCGTATATCACGTAGTAGTGCAGCCATATAGTAAAACGTACACATTTTATTTTCAGAATGCAACTATTTATGCAATTTTAACATTTCCGACAGACTGCTTCAATTGCACTCAATTATTCAGCTCTAAATGACGTTTAAATTTTTGCTTAATATTGTTGGTAACTATTCTTATACATTGTGTGAATACCGGTATATTCATTTCATTAAACATACATTTGTTATTGTAGGATTTTACACGCATGAACGTTGACAATATTTGTTTAAGTGCACCATAACCGTCTGTCAGAAAAATATTGGAACCTTAAAGTACAAATAAACAATGTGTTCACGTGGTAAAAAAATCTACAGTACATGTGTGTATGCCAAATCTCATTTTAAAAAGTGTAGTTAGCTTAATGATAAGTCAAAACAGTTGTAGACAGTCGCAGCACTCTGCATTTCCTCCGACAAAGAAGAGTTCGATTGTATAACTTTGAGTTAAATGCCCATTCACTATGGCCAAGAGTTATACGAAAGAACAAAGTGTGTATTGCCTTTGTGCATGTGTTCACGTGTGCTGGAGGCTGTGTTTTGGTGTATATACCTCCTCTTGATAGCGATGATATGATGGCAACCTCAGAGTGCTACCTCACTGAAATACTATGCCAGCGTAGCAGTCCGGTCCTATTATTTTTACACAAGGTGAGCCAGTTGTTGCGATTACCCTACATACTGAACGCTAAGCAGGGATTTACAGCTACCAAGGACTTTGGTATCTCCTGACCTGTTGACAGAACCTTTGGCCTACCCCACTTGGGCGAACGTTCAACACTTAGGCCAAAAGTAAGGTATTTCCAAGCAAGGCACTAGGGAACAAAATAAGTTGTAAGGAAGCAGAGAGAAAATATAAAGTTCTCAAATGTTGCAATGAGGGCAGCAGAACAATTTTGGTTTCTTACACTTAGCAGAACACACATATGGATGCCTGAGATTCTGCAGAGGGATTCTATCCCCGAACTTGCAAGGATGACTTATGAGTGTCTTTGTAGGAAAATTTAGGTGAAACAGTATTATAGCAGGCCAGAAATATTTGTGCCACGGTTAAAGAATACTGAGTTCACTTGAAGATACCTGAACATTTCCATTTCTCTTTGAGGTTGATAAAAATTCTAATTCAGAAGTCGTGCTTGCGTTCAAGCTGATTCTCTAACGAAAAACAAAAGAAAGAAAACAGAGAAGAAATTACGTGTTTATTCAAAAGTATATCATTTAAAAAGAAATCCTGATTAGACTCGTGAAGCTAGCTAAGCTTAGCGAAACCCTCGTTTATAAGTAGTCAGATGTTTAATATCGATACGATAGACGTGCTTTTCCTGCAATGCATGTGCAGTATGTGTGTTATGGCACGTACTCCAATTAGGCGTACAGTATGTGTGTTATAGCACGTAATCCAATTAGGCGTACAGTATGTGTGTTATGGCACGTAGTCCAATTAGGCGTACAGTATGTGTGCTATGGCACGTAGTCCAATTAGGCGTACAGTATGTGTGTTATGGTACGTAGTCCAATTAGGCGTACAGTATGTTGCAGTGGGTAGTAAAGGCCAAGTGAAAATGTTCGTTTGTGCCACATTTTTGTGCAAGTGTGGTGGAATAAAATATTTTATCATCTTTTCAGTAGTTACCTTCGAATGAAGTTTTTCTTGTTTTGATCATATTTATAATTTTTTAAGCTGATTCAATGCTTACAAAATCAGCATGTCTTAATAATAATTACTACCATCCTGTTTTTGTTTACATATGTGCCAAAATTTATGAGGCAGTCATATTGCGGTTAGGTACCGTTGTATAACGTGATGACACGTTCCTATTTAAAGGAGTTCCATTTTCGTGATAGAGGCACGTTTGATATAGCCTATATTGTTTTCTTATTCCTTCATGTGAAGTGTAGGGGATTTTTTTTTTTTTATATTGTTTTTTTTTCAAGTTTTTTGTTACATCTACATCAAACAGACATTACACACAAACTCTCACTTGTATACAGAAGCATGCGTTTCTCAATCATAGTCATTTATACACGTCATCATCATCATCATCATCATCATCATCATCATCATCATCATCATCATCATCATCATCATCGTTGTCGTCGTCGTCCATACACATTGACAATAATCATCATCATCATAATCGTACATACACATTGACAATCAACTTTAGCATCATCTTATGAACAATCATCATCATCCTCATCATCATCATCATCATCATCATCATCATCCTCATCATCATCATCACTGTCACCATCATCATCATAATCTATACGTGATGAGCATCTTATTCATCCTCCTCCTCTATGTATAAATTGTACAATGTCAAACATAAATTATCATCATCATCATCATCATCTGTGCATTGTTACAAACATCATCAACATCATCATGATAGATAATCTATCATACCCATGCTCTGCCTAAAACAACATACTTCACATAGTATATCGAGAAAGAGAGAGAGAGATATCTGGGCCAGTAAAATAAAAAAAAAGATTTAAATAAGTTAATTAAGACAAATTATCTAGGAATCGAGGAGAGACGCAGAATATGAAAAATATTAAAAGCTGTTTTTACCTTGGTATTATTAAAATTACACTTCTGCATAGTCTAATATTTTTATCCATTTTCTCCATTCTTTCTCAAACCTATCCTGTGCAGAATCACCTTGACTGTTTACAATATATTTTTGAAAAGTATAATGTTCTTTAATCGTGTTAATTAAGGCATTTAGGCTCAACGTTTGATGTCGACATCTTGTCTTATAAATATAAATCTTAATAATAATTAAAATTTCATTGTCAATTCTATTATAGGTCATATTCTCATTTGGTACCAATAATCCACAAAGAAAACTGATTTTATTAAATAAAAATGGGATAAAAAGTGCATCTAACAATATTTCAAAACTTTGTAAAAATGTCTGTACTTCTCTACATTCCCACAAAATATGAATGATTGTTTCTTGTTCTAAATTACAAAGTGTACAGAGTGGACTTGTCACTTATCCTACTTAAAACATGGCTGAATTTGTTGTCAAAATATGATGAACAATTCTATACTGAAACCATTGTAGTCTTGAATTTTTTGTTATTCTAAAAGGGGTCTTATATATATCATTCCAATTAAAATTATTCAAATCTAATTTTTCTTCCCATTTTCTCCTCCCAGTAGCAATAGTATGTTTTTTTACCATAAGATTATAAAAATCTTTTATCCCTTTTACTCTTTTTAAGAAAAAATTAACATTACATGGTATGATACGGTATACAATAGCATCCTTTTTACAATCAATTTTAGCTAAAGATTTCCTTATTGTAGTTAATACACCATGATATTGGAGAAATTTTGTATTTACCTGATACATGTGAGCAAATTCTTGAAATGTGTAAAAAGTGCAAGTCTCAATGTCTTTTATTAATTCATAAATTATAGTCACTCCTTTATTATACCATGTCTTGAAAAATATTGATTTTCCCCAATAGTAAAAGTTCTATTGTACCATAATGGCATTTTCCAGATACAACTTTCATTAATTTGTTTCACCCGCTCCTTTTCATTAAACCTTCTCCATGCTTTAAAGACATCTTTCCAAAAATAATTTGTGCACTTATTAAGACATATTGAAATGTAATCACTTCCACAATGTGATAGCATATGTAAGTCAATATGTGTTTCTAAGATAACTTGCCACTTGCCCGACTTCTGATATAATCTCCGTATCCACCCTAATTTTAAGGAATCTATGAATGACCTTATATTAACCATTTTAAGACCCCCTTCAAAATAATCTTGAAATATCACATCTCTCCTTATTTTATCAGTTTTACTGTTCCATAAAAAGTTAAAGAGAATATTATTTAATTGATTCAAAAAAAGATCATCAGGATTTGGCAATGCAATAAATAAATGGTTAAATTGTGATATCATTAAAGATTTTATCAGATGAATTCTACCTTTATGAGTAAGTGATCTTTAAGTTTATTTAGCTTTTTATCAAAATTTAATTTTTGGTTAAGATTGACACTAAATTATATTCCCAGAAGCATGCATTTTGTCCTTCCCCACTGCAATTTTAGAACAGGTAAAAATGCATCTATCTTCACTTTGTATTTTGCTCCCTATCCAAACCACCTGGGTTTTGTCTGTATTTAACTTCAAACCAGATATTTTAGCGAAAGTATTCAATTCTGCTATCGATTCTTTTAAAGACCTTTCTGAACCATCTAAAATGAGAGAAGTATCATCAGCATACTGAGAAATAAGGATTGGACTTTTATTTACTTCTATACCCTTAATCTTATTGTTATTTCTAAGTCTTATATCTAATATTTTAACACACAAAATAAAAATGTAGGGGGCGATTGGATCACCTTGGCGACAGCCTCTTTTTATGTTTAGGAATGATGAAAGATTACCACCTTGGTTTATAGTTGAACTTACCTTGGTGTGTAGTAGTTTTACCCAGCATCTAGTATCAGAACCAAAATTAAAATAGTTTAAAACTTTATCAACAAATTCCCATGAGACTGAGTCGAATGCTTTCTCAAAATCTACCATTAATAACATACCTGGAATATATCTTTCTTCTGCATATTGCATAATGTCATAAACTAATCTAGTATTTTCCCCTATATAACGGCCTGAAAGAAATCCTGTTTGATCTCCACTCAGTGTAGGGGAAATTACATACTATTATTCGTCAATATATAAGGATGACTGTGATGTCATTGTACACAACGGCGTTTAATGAAACATCCCTACATAACGTTATTCTGATGCTGCCGTTTCTTGAAATAGCATTAAAGAAAATTAGATTTAATACCATTGCATGTCATCTTTCACACTTCACGCCTGTATCTGATTTTAACACCTGGTTACCTGTGCATCGCCATATTGTAAAATGTTCCATATTTCCTAAACCTGAGATGTATTATTACTTCAACGGGAACCAGCGAATATTTCTAAGTGTTATGAGATGAAGTTTAGACACTTGCAAAATCACTAAATGTGTACTTTATTTTATTTTTCGCTTGGTAAAAATATAAAAATGAAAACCAATTGAAAATCAGTGCCCTAAAGTAATAGCTAGACAATGTTATGATAACGACGGATTGTGCTAGCTGAAATTTGATAGCGTTGAATTTTGTTTAGTTTTAAAAAACATAAAATTAAATATCTGGAGTTATTGTAGATTTGGTTTTATTGCAAGTAACATTTTTGCAAAACATATATAAAACGAGTTTATTCCAAAATTACTAACCATTAAACAATTTACGTTGTTAAAAAAATATATAAAAAATGTAGACTCTAACAAAATGTCAGTTGTAGAAAATAAAGAATTAACGAGAAATGAACATTCTGTTCCATATCCGTTACAATTAAGGAGAATACCAGTAAAACACTAGCAAACAAGGCTATTTTGTGGTTTGAAGGAGACTATTAGAGGTTAGCCTTGACTGTAGACTCTATATACCATATTTAATGGAATGCTGAGGTGTATGATTGGAACACAGAATCATGGCAGATGATACGGTTGTATTTTATATAAGAACCTCTATGCTTTAATACCCAAATAAAACTGGATATTTTCAAACAATCTATACTTTAAACACCATTGGTTGGTCTGTGTCGACGGTATCACGTATGGGTTAAACTTCCACAGACTGATAAATCGAAGTTTTATAAGAGCAACATTTGCGTATTTTGTAAGAAAAGATAAATACACCAGTAAAATGTTTCCGCCCTTTTAGTGTTTGTCCAGACCAATTTGAGATGACGATTTTTCTTGGCACCGCATTTCCTTCATATATAAGCCAAGGTTTCTCCATCAGTTAAGTATGTCTGAACTTGGAATGCCTCTTATGCACGTGCTTCCGCCTCTTGCAAACCTTTACCAGTTTATCATTAAAATGACCTTTTAAGTGTTTTGCCATTTTCCTGACTACGGTGACACTTTAAGTCCTGTTCATGCTTGGTGTTACTGTCAAATATAGATGTGTATGGTGTTTTTAAAAAAATGTAAGAACATTTCTTATTTATCTGTCAGACAATGCATGGACAGTTGAGTGTTTAAAAACAATTTTCATCAATTATGCTTTTACTTATCTTACAGACATTACTTAACAAAATGATGTGTATATGTTTTCTTCAAGCCTTTCACTGAAACTCATTTGATCACATTTGCGTTAAGTCAGCGCTAACGCTGAGTAATGAAGAAATGTGATATCATTTAAACCCCACAAACTAACCTCGTAATTGATATCATACACATGCCAACTTGTCTAATCATTTCGACATAAATACACACATTTTGTACTAAGAGCTCGTTTGGTTTTCCTTCAAAATTTCAAGATAACAAAAAATGCTTCATCAAAACTTAAACCTCTTATCAGCCAAATTGCAGTGAGGCGGAAATATAAGCTTCTCTTTATATCAATGTCGCGTTATTTTACAACATTTTTAATGTCGTCTGCACTAGTTCCGAGATCATAATATCTGTTTTTGTTTATCCATCGCCCACGGCGAACAACCATGCCATACTTGACGAGTAGATTATATTTTTGAGTTTTTTTTTTTTATCAAGATCATAAAACTTTGCTTACAAATGTGATGACGAAATAATCCTACAAAGGTCTATATATTGACCCTATTTGATACAAATATGGTCACTAGGGTTATATACTTAAAACTGCGTCTCTAATGGGCAAGGTATATTTGCCCAGTCTTTGTGTTTCTGTATACCGATAATATTCGCTGTAGTTTAATTTTCGCCTTTTTCGCCCTCTAGAATTCATTACAGCGAACATTAGTCAACAACACAATTTACAAAGTAATTAAATGTGAAAGGCGAATTTAACACTGGGTGAAGTTAGGTGTTACAGGAGAAGGGCGAAATTTTGACCGGGCGAAAAATTCCCGTTCCTCCATGTTGATGGATCCCATTTGATGTAAATAACAAATCAAACACGATCCTTATTTTCCATTAAGTTCCTCTTTGTTTGGTTAATTTATCTGAGTCATTGAAGTTGATGGTTTGTTTTTCCTCCATTTTGATTCTGTTGAAAAAATAAAATTGATCATTGTAGTGAATATTTTACGTTAGGTTTGCTATTATGTATTGCATAAATAACATACTAGGACACCTCAATTTTTAGGGATTTATAGTGTTTTAAGCTATTATATAAATAATGTGATTCTGTTTTGTGCTTAAAAAACACATATATTAACATTACTTTACACAGATTTTAGCCATAAATTATATTAAAACACAGAGGTTTAGAAAGGACAAAACAGCTGTATGGTGCAGTGTAATTAAAACACAGAGGTTTAGAAGGGACGACACAGCTGTATGGTGCAGTGTAATTAAAACACAGAGGTTTAGAAGGGACGGAACAGCTGTATGGTGTAGTGTAATTAAAACACATAGATTTAGAACGGACAAACAGCTGTATGGTGNCAGTGTAATTAAAACACAGAGGTTTAGAAGGGACGGAACAGCTGTAGGGTGCAGTGTAATTTTTAAGTTTTCTCTATCTATTATCAAATTTTAAAGGTTCAGTCACTTGTGTGTTTGTGTGACGTCATCCTTTATTGTAGTTTAAACGCTTTTAAGAGGACTGGTATTGTGTTTTTATACAAAGTGGAAACGTTTCGAATGTATATAACAAATTTCTCTGGGTTTTTTTGTTTTTAAATATCGAAATATGTGTTAAACGTTAGGTTTACACAAAATAAGGCCCCTCCGAACCCGATAACTATAGTTAGAAATGGATTTGGTATTCTCCCTAGAGGTACTTCACAAGTGTATCTAGACACATTCGTCAAACCAGGGCCCTTTGTTTGGTAGAGCATTACATTAGGCGAACGATAGAACGTCACAAACTGATCAATTCTATATACAATGTAGCGCCATCATGAGGCACAGGTTTAAATCTGAACTTCTGCCATACTCTGGTTTACATAGGTTTCATATAGATGGCTGGTGTAGTGTTTATACATGTTATATTTGTGTAAACATTATGAAATGGAACTGTCTTGGCTACATTTGCCATCGACATGAAATGTGGATCTGCTACCACCACAATCTTGTATTGATCCAGCACCATAAACAACCCAAAAAACTGTCAGTAATGTATATAGCTTTAGTGCTATAAACAACAGACCTAAATGTATTTCCAGCACCATAAACAACGAAAACGCTGTCAGTAATGTATATAACTTTAGTGCTATAAACAACAGACCTAAATGTATTTCCAGTACTGTAAACAACATGAGTTTCGATACAACTGTGTATTGCCTCGTCAACAACAGAAATACCCTGATCATAGATATTTGAAAACAGAAGCGCTGTTAATTTTGTTCCATACCAGACCGAGCGCTGAACCATTGTTAGGTGTGTGTCCAGGCCAGCCATCAGCTCCTTCATTGTAGGAGGTATTGGCAATAGACTTATTGAGTAGAGGCATAGGATACGGTTATACATTGTTACATTTATGAAACTATACGCAGAAGATGGGCCCATAAGCATTGCCACTGAAGGATATTGATATATAAAACCTCGATCAATACGAGTACCTGACTCTCATTACCGGCAAAATCTGATTAAGTTCGTCAAATCTGCTCAATAGGAGAATGGCATGCCATCCGCATCATCTGATGGGCTTTGAAACGTCATTACAGGGAAACAGCGCCATTGACCCGTCAGCACCTTTGTAACACACGTGTCGTCATCATCATTCAGTTTGAGTGTTCTGAAATGCAACAGAAATAAGAAGAGCATTGCGGGGTTTAAAAATATACGCCGTTCAAGTGTCATGCATGCTCCATTTAGACCAATACAAGGTTAAGTGCCTGAAGGAGAATGCAGTGAATGAAAAGACGGATACATTGGCATATGTTTGGAAATATGCACGAGATGGAAAGTAATTATGAGAAAACAAATATAGATGTCAAAAATCATCGAAGGGCACTTACTCTGTGTATAGTTTGGCAAGTTACATTCCTCCTCCTTCAATATATATATAAGTATAACTTACTTCATTTTAGTGTGCATAATACAGTGAAGTAATGACATTGTATGTGATGTGATGATACATTATATGGAAGTGCTCAATTTCTTCTATGTTATGGTGCGTCATAACGTCAATCAGTTATATCAAAATCCAACAAGAGGCGGTAAAAGTTACGAAGTAATAAAGGAAAAGATCGTGTAAAGAACATATGAAAGACAGACATGTTTGACATGCAATGGACAATCATAGAATTGTTAGCCTGATGAAAGTAATTAAATGTCATTATAGACTTTTCAAGTTTAAATATTTACCTTTTTTACCAGATTCGTGTTATCTATAAACAATGTATATGCACCTGACACGTGCTTAAGGTAAAAAGAGCAAAGGAGGTTCCCCAAAGAGTAATAGAGGTTCCCCAAAGATCAATAGAGGTTCCCCAAAGAGCAATAGAGGTTCCCCAAAGAGCAACGGAGGTTCCCCAAAGAGCAAAAGAGGTTCCCCAAAGAGAAATAGAGGTTCCCCAAAGAGCAAAAGAGGTTCCCAAAAGAGCAAAAGAGGTTCCCCAAAGAGCAATAGAGGTTCCCCAAAGAGTAACAGAGGTTCCCCAAAAAGTAATAGAGGTTCCCCAAAGAGTAATAGAGGTTCCCCAAAGAGCAAAAGAGGTTCCCAAAAGAGCAAAAGAGGTTCCCCAAAGAGAAATAGAGGTTCCCCAAAGAGCAACAGAGGGTCCCCAAAGAGCAATAGAGGTTCCCGAAAGAGGAAAATAGGTTTCCAAAAGAGTAATGTAGATTCCCCAAAGAGCAACAGAGGGTCCCCAAAGAGCAATAGAGGTTCCCGAAAGAGGAAAATAGGTTTCCAAAAGAGTAATGTAGATTCCCCAAAGAGCAACAGAGGTTCCCCAAAGAGCAATAGAGGTTCCCGAAAGAGTAAAATAGGTTTCCAAAAGAGTAATGTAGATTCCCCAAAGAGCAACAGAGGTTCCCCAAAGAGTAATAGAGGTTCCCGAAAGAGTAAAAGAGGTTTCCAAAAGAGTAATAGAGGTTCCCCAAAGAGTAATAGAGGTTCCCCATAGAGTAATATAGGTTCCCCAAAGAGTAATATAGGTTCCCCAAAGAGTAATAGAGGTTTCCCCAAAGAGTAATAGAGGTTCCCCAAAGAGTAATAGAGGTTCCCCAAAGAGCACCAGAGGTTCCCCAAAGAGTAATGGAGGTTCCCCAAAGAGTAATAGAGGTTCCCCAAAGAGTAATAGAGGTTTCCCAAAGAGCACAGAGGTTCCCCAAAGAGTAATAGAGGTTCCCCAAAGAGTAATAGAGGTTCCCCAAAGAGTAATAGAGGTTCCCCAAAGAGCAATGGTTGGTTAACTCGAGTACGTCGTTACGTCTTTTCATCACACGACAACATGCGGCTTGCTATACAAACGCCCAAACCAGCAGGAATAGTGTGTTCCGTTAGAGTGCCATACTACCGTGTCTAGTTTATGCGAGTTTAGTGTTATAACATGTAAAGAAGCCATACCGTCTTTATTTAGCCCGAGACGAGGAAAAAACGCGAAAACCTAAAACAAATCAGTTATATAAAAATTGTGATAACCGACAAAATAACAGAATATACATTGTAGCTAGCGCTGAATAAACAACGAGTCGCATACAGTTGAATGCAGTTCTTGTATATAATATCCGACTAGATGTAAATTGCTATGTAACGCTATGCATCAGCCTTTATTTACTAAGCATGTGCAGGCTCGGGGGAGAATATCCCTACTGTGTCCCGCTGGATATGGTAAGAGGAGACATATGTGCCTTGTTTCATTTATCTTGCTCAGTACAAGTGTACCTTAATGAATAGCATCATATTTATGAAAATTACATTAATTTACCAAGTAATGCATTATTTTTGCATCATAATGACATTATGTTACTTTGATGTTGAACTACAATTTGTATTTTGGCCTCCGATGCTTTTGAAATAGTATTGCAGTACTGTGTATTAGTAGGACTACAAAGTAACTCGATCATCGTGATTATATTTCAAATGGGGCTTGGTTGTAGAGTAGTTGTTTGCTTTCTATAAAGGTATTTTTACGTTTTTACTTATATCATAACCCGCCTTAAAATTTTCATCCATCAACGGTAATTGCTATCATTATTGGTAGAGCAGTTTCCTGGAATTGACAGAGAACATCTAGACTGGTTCCTTACGAATTGTAGGAAGCGCTCAATTCCTGTCGGAGCACGGTTCAAGATAACTTTCCTTGTGATCTCTCTGCTGCTCCGTTGTTCATTTTTTATGATCTTTAAGTTCCGATTTTCTTGTCTTATGCATTTTAACATATTCCATTTCCGAACGAGGAACCAATATTGCAATCAGACATCAATCACATAAACACGGTATCCAATAGGCTTTTTATATAATCTGTCAAGGATTTATTTGAAATCAGGGCATTCAATCATAAAATGTGTGACTGTAAATGGTTGGCTGCATGTGTTACAATAAGGTTAGTCTTCCTTTGGTAAAATGTAAGTATGTGTGCTGTAGGTATGACTTATGCGCAGTCGCGAGAGAACAACTCCTTCTCTGCAGTCTGCTCTACATGTTGCCCATGAATCTACGTTAGATTTAATTGCATATAACTCAGTTTATTTCTTCAGACTATTTATGTTGCCAATTCGTTTGTGATAAAATTCGCAATGGAAAGTTTAAAATCAGATTTAGGCAATTTAACATCTTTCGGTTGTAGGTTAAGAGCTTCGCAGCTCTTCTACTTTCTCCATTGCGATCACAAGTATGCCTTGTTGTCTCCGTGTTACTACCCCATCTCTCACTTTGAGGTTTGCCATTTCTCGAATTTGACCTAGATTTATATGGCGAGTGTCGTCGATGGTCCAAAAGACGGTCACCTTTCCGGAAAAACTGTCTAATTCTCTTTGTAATTTATCTTTGGTCTCAACGTTAATCTCTCCTTTGATCCTATTTTGCCTCAGTTTTATCGATTTTGATTTCTATTTACAGTTTTGTTAGCACCTATAGTTTTGTTTGTTCGTTTTTATATTATAGATTTTATGTCGCATTGTTGCTTTGTCGTGAAATCATTTAATCATTTAAACCGAGTCTTTGGAGATAAAAGGTATTTCTTTTTCATAATAACGGCTGACCACGTGTACTTAGCATTGATAATAATGTTCAGTAATTAACCGGATATGACAATAATAGACGCTCCTTGATAAAGTATTTTACATTCCAGTCTTCACAGAGATTGGTTACTTTTAAAGTTCACAGAACCATGTGATCCATTCTTCCGGTGTACTTTTCAATCTCCAAAAACTGTCGATCATACTTTTCTTAAATTCCACAAAGGATTGTTTTATCAACAATACGTGATTCAATGTTAATGTCTATTTAAGTTACGTAAGATGCCGAAGTTATTTCTATTTCGTCTAAAGTTTGCAGGTCCTACTACTGGGTTTAACCAGGTGACGTATTTTTTAACGTAATCTAGACCACAATGGCCATGCTTAAAAATTCTAACGTTTTCTTTATGTAACAATAACAGGTACTCTTCTATAGCCTTCGACATTGACGTACGACGTTGTTGAAGTGCAATTAAGTCGTGTCTGTTCTCTCATAAAGTCAAACACATATGACGTAGTTCGGCATCTAGAAACAAATCTAGATATCGCTTCAGGGCGAGAAATCACAAAAACTCGTGTAGCGTTGATGCTGTCTGAGCTTGGATGACACGATCTAGTACGGCACAGAATGCAAAGCCATAACCCGTCTCCACGTGCAGATTGGTGTCGAGCAAGGAAGTGTATAACATTGATTACGCCGGAGCGGAGACGGGTCCATATATCCGGACCTGTGTCACGGCTCCTCGCACTGATTGTATTGTCACTAGAAAATAGGATAGATATTAATGAAAAAGTCATTGAAGGGAATATAACGGTGATATCGTTATCGATTGCAGTGGTTAATGTGTCTGTCCAAACACTGACCACTGGTCAACACAATCTGTAAGCATGAAGAAAGATTGTCTACTGGCAGAGGACGTACGTAGAATTAATAAGGGACCCATTTTCTGGATAGATACGAGACATGGCGGGATAAAACTAACTTTTAAAGAAGCATCGGAATTAATAAACAACCATTGTCATCTAAAGCGAACAATCAGCATAAATAATGAACCAAAACTGCATTATTTTGATACGACGTAATATATAATACGTAGGGGCACACCTGTAAATAAATTGTTTAGGTAGATAAGCGACATCGTGAAACGTGTTTAAAATGTTTTTGACACAGTGGAATAACTCAATTGCCACTCTTGCCTAAGATCGCTCACTTGTCATAAAACGACAGGACAACTGTTTGGCTACACATATATTTTATATACACATATATGATACAGGATACATATAGGACACGTTTGTAATGTCACATCGGACACATAATGAAAGTCTGTATAGACTGATGTACTGAAGCACTGTAACGGTACATAGGGATGGAAAACCAAAAAGGTATCTTATTATAAAACCAAAATATAGAGGAGGCAGAGTGAAAGGAGGTATGTCTGTATTGAAACAGAGGGGCAAATATAAGACCAGAATTACATTGTTTGTATAAATACGGACAAGTTGGAGGGGGACACACGTGTAAATAATGGACCAGACAATATATTGCCTGTAACAGCGGGAAGGACGAGGGAGCAGTCATTATTTGGTTTAAATACGTAGAGAGAGCGGGGTTAAATGTTATTGACATTAAGTGTGTTTAGCAAGCAGAACCTGATGTCAGTACTAAAGAGATGTTTTACTACTCCCTTTTTCAATGTTTGGGATATGTCTCCTTTTGCACGGTCGTTTCTGTATCAATCTTTCCGAAGACGTCTATTGACAATAGCTATTTTCAGACCTATTGCAACGATGTAATATCAGAAGGCCCACAGGAAAGGCATGGATAAATGAACACAACAGCTGTTTCTTTACATAGGATACGAATAGACCAATTTGAATCATTTATTGATTGAATAATTGTGATCTGGCGAAATCATTTCGGTAAACAAAAGGAATAGACAGGGTTTGATGTCTAGGTAGAGTGTTCCACAAGAATGATTGAGTATTTACTATAAAGTAGTAGTTGTAAAGGCACTACACCGCGTCACCATCAATGTGGCTTAGTTGGACTGGGTACCAGGTAGAATTGGCCAGAACCTCCGGATAGAGTTCTGAGGGTCCCGGGTTCGATTTCCGGTCTGTCAGTGTATTTCCTATTTCAATATTTAACACAGTTGACGACTTGAACTAAGTGATGATGCAATCATATTTTTTATCCGAATCTACCTGTGAGAGATATGATTGTTTCAATCTAGGGTTGAGGTGAGGGAACAAATCTACTAATGAGGCACTGCTGGGGAAGGAAACAGAGGATGGGTCCTATTTATATAGATGCTAAATGTTGTCACGGGAGCACACGATCAATTTTGATTTCTTCAAAGCATCATCATGTGGATGTAAAAAGTAACCGGGAAAGAATGTTATATTCTATATTCTAAAATCCCTAGTAAAAAGTAATATTCATATTAGAATACAAATTGATTGGTTGAAAGTGGTGCTGCTCACATAGTCCAATTAGGAAACCAACAGTCTCTTTTATCACGAGGACATTTTCATTCTGTGTGAAATCTTTTCTTGCTTTGTTGGAATACAATAGAAAATAAACATCACTTTTTATTGATAAAATTATTTGTATCTTTGTGTATAAACGTTTGCCCGTGTTGGACTAAAGGTACTTGGATGCCAAATATCATGAGAGGTGATTTAAGTTCAGGGAGAAAATGGCCGTCCTCAGTGTGGGAAGGCAAACCATTTGACATTAATTATTTTTCAGATTGATGGCATTCAAAAGTTCTAACGACGTTGTTTAAAATTGTTCAATATCCACATTGGATTCATTTCGCTGCCTGAATACGGAAAATTCACAATATTTGAAATATATTTAACTGCGTTGAGTATGATGGTTAAGTGTATCAGAGCGGTTTTTGTGAACAAAAACGAAATCTTGCAAAAATGGCTTACGGATCACACTTGGGATTTTATGTTTGTGTTTAACGCTAACAGCTCAGATGTGTGTGCTTAAGGAGAAACCGCAAAATACAAAACATGGAAAAGCGTGAACAGTGTGTGGATTATTCAGATTTTAGCATCCTATCAGCAGCTAAGGTCATTTAACGACGAGTTCATTTGTGTGAATGTGTGTATGTGTGTATGTGTGCATGTGTGTATGTGTGTATGTGTGCATGTGTGTATGTGTGCATGTGAGTATGTGTGTATGTATGCATGTGTGCATGTATGTATGTGTGTATGTGTGCATGTGTGTATGTGTGTATGTGTGCCGGAGACAATGTATGTTGGTGTGCTTGCCTCCTTGTAATAGCACGGATCTAATGCCGACTTCAGAGAGCTACTACCCAGCCCATAGTAATGTGCCCGGTCACATATTACCGACAACGGGTGAACCAAAATGGCGCCAAAAGGACATTACCAAAGACCACAAGTATTGCAATGGGTACAGCAGATCAATTTTGGGTTCTCAAGTTCCCTCTATGTAAAGAAATAGAAAAAGTATAGAAAACAAACTTATTCATCCTTACTTTGTTTACAAAATCCGTGAACTGAAAAGGAGGTATACAAATCTAAAGTGTTTACATGAGGACGTGCGAATATTGGACCATTACAGATCTGTAACTTAAACTACATGTATTGTTACGTTCTCAGAAGGACATTTAGATTACCTTTTCTGGGTCTCTAAAAATACAATTTTAATTAAAAACATCGAATTCGTTTTGAAACATGTTGAAACGATATTCCCTTTTATTGATCTTTCATACGTAACTTTTTTTCTCAATTGTTTGTTTGATGTTCTCGTTTCAATTGTGTATTTATGTTTCGAAACAGCTAAGGTCATATGACAATAGTGTTTACAGATGGCTGGGGCCACGTTAGGGGTACTGTAATTCCTGAACGCTGTAACGTATGAATATTTCAAGGCGGAAATGCGAACACGACGCTTCGCATGATTTGAACAAAGGGTGAACCAGAAATGTCTTAATGCTTTGAGGAGAAGCTAGTGATGCGTGTATGGTGTTTGTGTAGTATACAGGGCCGTTTGATACGCGCGTTCTGTGCTGTGATATAACCAAACAGGTTGTTTCTATTTTTGAAGATGCATTAGAATATTGATTACACCATTTCCGCGATAATCAATAAACCCCGGCAACACCATTGTTGGAAAGGAACAATTAAAATCATTGTGACGTTAAAAGGTTACCTCGTGCCACGGTTGACACAGAAAATGTTTGATAGACAACATGGAGATCAGTCATAAAACATTTCCGCAAAATAAATTTTCGTTTATTTAAATATACGTGTATATGCGAATCTTGAATTTTTCATCAATGCGCTTTAAAACAACGTTATACGTAAAGTTTATTTCTACATGTTTGCTGGAAACAAGTACAATCCCCAGTTTGATGTAGATGTGTTTAACAAGAGTGTTAGGATAGGACATGTATAACAAGAGTGTTAGGATAGTACATGCATAACAATAGTCTGCTGTTTCCCATTGTATGATGATACCAATCGGCTAATGTGAGAATGATACAGAAATGGTGGTGGTCTTAGCTTTAATCTAAGAAAGTGAAGAACACAATACTGATAGCTATCTCCATTACAACAATTGTAATAACTTTATTGATTATTTTGACTTGTTATCTTTCGTATTTTCACAAATCTTCGCGAGGACGTATTCCGAATAGACATATGAAGTAGAGTTTTCTACCCTAGCTGCGCATGTCTATTGACCCAGTAACCCTTACCCGTTTAAGTAAATTCATACAGCTCAAATATACATTTACAGTATTACCTTGTTTTATAGGCGTTCTACATGCCATTTCATTCCATGTCAACTTGTTGATAGTAATTGCATTGACTTTATGTGCACACTAGTGGAGGCCAGCTAGAGTAGAAATCCCTACTGAAAATGTGGGCTCACTACATGTCTTTGTGTATGAATCAATTCAATTAGTTTATTATGTAAGCCTTACGACTTATAAGATACAAAACACAATATTAATACATATTAACGGGTTAAACAGAATAATGATGTATAGGAGAGTGATAATTGTATGTAACCGTATCATATACACACACACACAAGAATGTGATAATACTATAATGACTGAGAGCGCTTCTTAAATGCAAATCTTATAAATTTACCAAGATTACACAAATCTTTTACATTATTAACACTGAGCAATTGAACACGTTTAATTACACTGGGACGACTAAAATAATATGGCTTCAGGTATCTCACCCGTAAATCTGCGTAAATAGGACACTTAAGGATGAAGTGAAACTCATCCTCAGTATCATGAGTATCACATAATGTACAAACTCTATTGGACCTAGCTAAATTATTGTATCTTCCACTTTAAATATTAAGCTTATAAGAGGTTACGCGAATACATGAAATACTGTTCTTATACAACTGATCAATAGTTTTTTCAGGTAGTATTGCAGACAAAAAATATCTACTAAATGCTGATACAATATTCCTTTTGGGGAATTCTGTATTTTAGACCAAATTTCTTGTGCATGCATTTCATAAAATTTGTGCTCTATTAACTTATACACAATCTTAGCAGTTATTCCATAAATACCCTAATTTTTCCTTATTCAATTCTGATTGTATATTTATAATCCAATCATCATTATCTAATATTCTCTGTTCATAACATGCTTTCAATATACAATTGTCTGTTTCTTTCACTTTAACCCAGAATTATAATATTTTCATTTTCCTAACTATATACATTGGAAGTCTACCTAATTCGTAATATACAAGGTCATTACATGTATTTTTACCCACACCTAGTGTTTTTTTACAGAAATAAGTATGAACCTTTTCAACCTCTAAAGCTCTGTGAAAACCCCATAACTCACTTGCATACCCCAATACACTGCTTACATAAGTGTCGATTACAGAACAAAATGTTTCAGCATTAAATTAATGGTTCTTTAATTTGCTTGATAATGCAAAGTAGGATTTCCTTCTTTTTTCTGCTACATTTTGCTGAGTTTTATTGAATTTTCCGTTACAATTAAAAGCATACCTAGATAATTGAATTCACTAAAAACTTCTACTTCGCTATTGTCATAAAACCATCTTTCGTCCTGTTTTACAATACCACCATTCCTGAAAACGACAATTTTAGTTTTACCTGTATTAAGAGTAAGCTTTTATTCATTATTATACATAGAGCATGCGGTGTTTCTGCAATAAGAACTGTGTCGTCTGCGTACATAATTAAAAATAAGGATACCATACCAATTTCAACTGGTTGACAATTTTCTCTTATACAATTCATTTCACAGTCATTGACAAATAAACTGTATAAATTGGTGAGAGAACTTTACCTTGGAAAAGGTGGATTCTGCTCGAAAAATATTCTGAAATACGACAGTTGTATTTAACACAGGATTTAACATTTTCATACAGGGATTGTATAATCTTTAACAATTTACCTTGAAATCCATGTTTAATGAGTTTACACCACAACTTCCATCTATCAATAAGGTCAAAAGCCTTTTTGTAATCTACAAAACGATAATACAACCTTTTCTTTTTACTTAGAGATCTATTAATTAACGACTGAAGTACGAATATAGCATCTACAGTTGAGTGACCAGCTTTAAAACCAAACTGGGCATCAGTAATAATTGAATTTTCTTTGTCCCACTGTGTTAGTCTTCTGTTTTAAACTGCAGTAAAAAGTTTGCACATACAATTGATAAGAGTAATGCCTCTAAATTACCAACATCATTAATATTACCTTGTTTGTGTACTGGGATAATGCAGCCACGTGACTACACTTCCGGAAAGAGACCCGATTGAAATATTCGTCTGAAAAGCTTCGTTATACAAGGGGTTAAAATGTCTTCACAATCTACAAAAAGTACATTTAAAATTGAATCTTCACTTTAGCTTTTATCTCTTTTCAAATTTCGAATTTATACTCATCATATTTCGTTTTATATTCTTCAGTATACTACGGGTTGTCCTCCTTCTCCATCTTATGTTGACGGGGATAGTGTGATGTACATTTAGCAATTTTAACGTCACAGTTAGGTAAAACAACGTGATTTATATCACCACAAAATTTGGCTACACATCTATTAAGTTCTGCATGAGCTCCCAAAGGCATATCACATACATCAAGGAGTTCTTCAACTATTACATTAAGACCATTACATATTTTATCTACATTATCTCTGTTCCACCTTACATTTCAAATGTCTTACCTTTACATAAAGCACCGTTTTGGTCATCAGTAATATTATTGCTATATGTACTGATATTGAAGGAGAAATACAAAGGTGAATGGTCAGGGAGAGTATTGAACTCGCCCGTACGTACCTGGCGGTGGGTTTCGGACCTAATGTAAAAACACAACAGGTTATGCTGTTTTCGGATAAAATGTCATACCGCATTAGCCATTTCGTTACATTTTAAATGTTGTCTCAATAAAAATGACCTTTGAAATGTATTAACTTTAACTGTTTGAAAATTTAGAAATATAAAAATCGTGTGCGTATTACATAATGACGATCAATTTCAATTCCTGGTTACGCCTATCTCTGCAGTTTTGAGTAATTCTGTAGATATTTTTTTTACATAAATGTAGCATTAAAATTGTACAGCTTTACACAGCTGAACCATGTATCAATATTCGTTAGTTTTATCATCAAAGATAAAATGTAAAATCCGTATGACTGCTATTCTTCAATACTATACAAACTATAATTCAGTCTTATTTTCCAATCTAAATGGATAGCCATTGGAGTAAAAACTGATTTCTTTTTTTCCAAATTAGCAGAAATTAGTATGACTTATTGTTTTACTCAGCTTATGGAGCGAACCGTTTTTGTGCACAAACTCAAGTAATTTGTTCAACTTTCTTGTTACTTACAGAAAATTTCTAACGGGTCAAAATGCAAATTAGAACTCTTCACTTATTCGTTATAGCTGAAAGACATATTTTGGAAAGATTATCAATCAATATTTGATATTTCATATACCAAATTGTATCTGATGAAATTTTTAAAAAACTTCAAACAATTTTCTCTGAAATGAAACCAGTTCCAATTGTCAAAATGTTAAGGTTTCCTTTAAACAACTATAGACGTATTTTGTCTTCAGTGACTAGATGTTTTCCTGGTCATTCTGCATCACGTATGCAGTACAGGCGTCAAGCGGACAATGATAAACGCATGCTAATGGAGGTCACCAGTGGTCAATCCAACTTAAACCGATTACTGGTTGTAATTGTGATTACTGGATTTAGTCCTTAGTGTTTACATTGTGTTAAAGTCGATCTGGACGGAGGTGAAGACAAGTTCAAATTGTTTACGCAGAGGGTCATCGTTATAAACTACATTGTGGTGTCTTTCGGATTTGATTGGTTGTTTAGGGTCGTATGTCCCACAAAGCCAGTGTCATACGTGGACGGGCGCCTAGGGAGACACAGCTTGAAACAGGAAGTAGATTTAGTCAGAAAAAAAATAGAAAATGAAAAACGTGTTGCAATGGGGTCAGCAGATCAATATTGGTCTCTTCCATGTCGCTTCGTAGAGGACACAGAAGGAAATCACCGATTTTACAGGGGCCCACATTAGCCGCCTTTTATATTTGATATGCAGCAGATGCAGCCGGTCTTTTCTTGGTTTCTTAAATGTTCCCTAAACAGAAGACACAGAAAAAACTACATTCGATTCTGTACCCCCACCTTCCACCACATTAGTTGCTCTTAAGATCATGCAGATCAATTAGGAAGAGTGCCGAATACCAGATGTTTTAAGATGAAGAGTGCCGAATACCAGATGTTTTAATATGAAAAGTGCCGAATACCAGATGGTTTAAGATGAAAAGTGCCGAACACCAGATGGTTTAAGATGAAGAGTGCCGAATACCAGATTTTTTAAGATGAAGGGTGCCGAACCCCAGATGTTTTAAGATGAAGAGTGCCGAATACCAGAGGTTTTAAGATGAAGAGTGCCGAATACCAGATGTTTTAAGATGAAAAGTGCTGAATACCAGATGTTTTAAGATGAAGAGTGCCGAATACCAGATGTTTTAAGATGAAGAGTGCCGAATACCAGATGTTTTAAGATGAAGAGCGCCGAATACCAGATGTTTTTAGATGAAGAGTGCCGAATACCAGATGTTTTCAGATGAAGAGTGCCGAATACCAAATGTTTTTAGATGAAGAGTGCCGAATACCAGATGTTTTTAGATGAAGAGTGCCAAATACCAGATGTTTTAAGATGAAGAGTGCCGAATACCAGATGTTCTTAGATGAAGAGTGCCGAATACCAGATGTTTTCCGATGAAGAGTGCCGAATACCAAATGTTTTTAGATGAAGAGTGCCGAATCCCAGATGTTTTTAGATGAAGAGTGCCGAATACCAGATGTTTTCAGATGAAGAGTGCCGAATACCAGATGTTTTAAGATGAAGAGCGCCGAATACCAGATGTTCTTAGATGAAGAGTGCCGAATACCAGATGTTTTCAGATGAAGAGTGCCGAATACCAGATGTTTTTAGATGAAGAGTGCCGAATACCAGATGTTTTAAGATGAAGGGTGCCGAATACCAGATGTTTTAAGATGAAGAGTGCCGAATACCAGATGGTTTAAGAAAAATCTTGCATAGTATTCATTAATTTGGTTTTAAGAAAGTTCGATCTGTTACACGTATGATGAACTTACGTGTTGCTGTGAAGCCCTACATTAATGCCTTAATGACAACTATGGATATATAACAGCAAAATACTACTTAATGCTAAAAGTGAATTCTAGATATCTCCTTTTTTCCCAGCAAAGGTTTTATAGCAGATTGCAAAATCGATAAATATATGACCCTGAAGTAAACACGTTAAACCCAATGTAAACAAATGATAGTGTTTTTAATAAGAACATGTACCACAAGACACAGGATTCTGAAACAGGACGCATTCTCATTGCATCCCGAAATAACCCTATTGTCAGGATGTAGAAAATAAGCGATCATGTAACAAGAACAATTTTCAAAATCCAACGCCTAGACCAATTGGTTGGAGCAACACGTGATTTGGGAAAATGAAGTACCTGCAGACAAACCCAATTATCTAAAACCTTTCAATACATTTCAGCAGTACAAGAAAAACAAATCTTATGTTGATATCCCTCCGCAAATCCGTTATGTAATCGTCATGGCGCCACCTAGCGTGCACGTGAGATGTATCCAGTGTCTGTGGCTGCTGAAGCGCCCACCTCGTCTTATCTCCAGCCGCACGACTCCCCCGGGATCCAGATTCTCCGCTGGTCAGAATGGTGACCACATACACTAGGGTAACATAGTGACCGATTAACAGCGCGGTGATAAGTCTTTCGCAAAACCGTCAAATATATATAGCTATGCTTTGGAGGTGTTAATACACTGGGAGTCGGTCTGGTTAGTTATAACTCATTTATATAAACTTCCTGACATTAATAATACATATGATACAATGTATAAGCAGTTTTCCGTTTCATTTTTTGGGATAAGCGTCCTATTATCTGTTTAGATAATTTAAGAACTTGCCTCTATGTGTGAATTCCTGCTTGTGTCCTGGAGGCGGTATATTTGTGTATTTGCCTACTTGCCATGGCGCATATCTAATGTCGACTATAGAGTGCTTCCTCGCTGAAATACCGATAGCACCAACACAGTATTCCACCCGGTCACAATAAATGCTCAAGGTTAAGCAGAGGATAACAACTACCATGTTTAAGGACTTTGGAATGCCCCGGCCCGAGGACAGACCCACTGCATTTCCCACGTGAGGTACAGCCAGGCGAGGCGCCTAAAAATTAAAATGTTTTAGGAAGCAGAAAGAAAATATTAATATGACAAAGGGCCCAGCAGATCTATTTTGGTTGCATTCGTGTTACCATGTAGAGGAAACAAAACCAAATCACCAATTC
Source organism: Mizuhopecten yessoensis (assembly GCF_002113885.1). Lineage (NCBI taxonomy): Eukaryota > Metazoa > Mollusca > Bivalvia > Pectinida > Pectinidae > Mizuhopecten > Mizuhopecten yessoensis. The sequence goes on from NW_018408873.1 coordinate 112,591, forward strand.
TGCAGGGTTTCCCCACATTGGCTGCAGTTAGCTGAGAGGGAGAGCACATCACATCTGTGCTTTATTCGTTGCACTGGTTACCTGTACGATACAGGTCGCAGTACAAAATTCTGGTGTACACATACAAGGCACTGAATGGAACAGCTCCTCAGTACTCAGAGCTTGTAACCGTGTATCAGCCGTCACGATCACTGCGGTCGGAGTCAGAATCTTTGTTGTGTGTCCCAAAATCTCGTACTGTGACCTACGGAAACAGATGCTTTGGGAGGGTTTCGGCTACGTTGTGGAATAGCTTACCATCTGCTATTAGAAAGTCAAATACCCTGGCCAAGTTCAAGAGGGACATCAAAACTCACCTCTTCACGTCTGCATTTTAGAATCGTTGAAAAGACGTCATGTAAATACCACCCTTTTATTTGTTCAATTATGTGCACATTGCTTGCTTAAAAGTATAAAAAGTGATTGTAAGTCCTTAAACATGGTAGTTGTTATCCTCTGCTTAACCTTGAGCATTTATTGTGACCGGGTGGAATACTGTGTTTTTTGTTTTCACAATTATAACCATTGCTATTATCCATAATAATAATAATAATAAACTTTATTTATTGAGGATACAAAACCTGTTTAGCAAAGCTAATCTTCCACATGGTCCTCTGTTAGTAAAATTGGTTAGTTAAAAGACAAAGAAGTATCACATCAAATAAATGTACATAAAATAATTGTTGGTCTACTAAAACAGCAATTCATATCACAGTTATTTCATAATTTAAACGGTCGTTCAATACAATTACAATAAAATTATCACAGAAGCACGAAATATATTCCGTGCTTAACCCATTATGGTTTTCATTAAAAGACAAATTGTCTAATTTACATATATGCTGATGTAGCAAAAGCTAAAAATTGACAGAATACACGCTAATATAGCGAAAATCCATATGTTGTAAAGCGCTTTAGAGTAATTTTACAAATTATATAGGGCGCTATATAAATGTTGTATATCATTAGTTACAACCGGAATTATTTTTCATTAACATGCAGGGGTGTATTGTTTTTCCATGGAGCCAGAACAAGCCTTTCCTAATATAACTGGTTGTAGATATGTAAATATCTTATTGCTTCAAAGGAGTACAAAACATTTGAGTTAGAAATCCCAATAACTTCAAGGAACATTTTCAGTGTGTGTGGTAAACACGACGATGGAGCCGCTCGGTGGCCATTTGTCAAACGAACCTCTCCAAAGATGATTGTTGGGTTATTTATGGTCTAAGCGTGTCCTATACCAACGTGGTCATTGATGAATGAGGTAAAATGACAGTGCGATGTAGCAGACAACGGGGTCATTGATGAATGAGGTACAATGACAGTGTGATGTAGCAGACACCGTGGTCATTGATGAATGAAGTACAATGACAGTGCGATGTAGCAGACAACGTGGTCTTTGATGAATGAGGCACAATGACAGTGCGATGTAGCAGACAACGTGGTCATTAATGAATGAGGTACAATGACAGTGCGATGTAGCAGACAACATGGTCATCGATGAATGAGGTACAATGACAGTGCGATGTAGCAGACAACATGGTCATCGATGAATGAGGTACAATGACAGTGCGATGTAGCAGACAATGTGGTCATTGAGGAATGAGGTACAATGACAGTGCGATGTAGCAGACAATGTGGTCATTGATGAATGAGGTACAATGACAGTGCGATGTAGCAGACAATGTGGTCATTGAGGAATGAGGTACAATGACAGTGCGATGTAGCAGACAACGTGGACATTGATGAATGAGGTACAATGACAGTGCGATGTCTCAGACAACGTGGTCATTGATGAATGAGGTACAACGACAGTGCGATGTAGCAGACAACATGGTCATCGATGAATGAGGTACAATGACAGTACCATGTAGCAGACAACGTGGTCATTGATGAATGAGCTACAATGACAGTGCGATGTAGCAGACAATGTGGTCATTGATGAATGAGGTACAATGACAGTGCGATGTAGCAGACAACATGGTCATCGATGAATGAGGTACAATGACAGTACCATGTAGCAGACAACGTGGCCATTGATGAATGAGGTACAATGACAGTGCGATGTAGCAGACAACGTGGTCATTGATGAATGAGGTACAATGACAGTGCGATGTAGCAGACAACGTGGTCATTGATGAATGAGGTACAATGACAGTGCGATGTAGCAGACAACGTGGTCATTGATGAATGAGGTACAATGACAGTGCGATGTAGCAGACAACGTGGTCATTGATGAATGAGGTACAATGACAGTGCGATGTAGCAGACAACGTGGTCATTGATGAATGAGGTACAATGACAGTGCGATGTAGCAGACAACGTGGTCATTGATGAATGAGGTACAATGACAGTGCGATGTAGCAGACAACGTGGTCATTGATGAATGAGGTACAATGACAGTGCGATGTAGCAGACAACGTGGTCATTGATGAATGAGGTACAATGACAGTGCGATGTAGCAGACAACGTGGTCATTGATGAATGAGGTACAATGACAGTGCGATGTAGCAGACAACGTGGTCATTGATGAATGAGGTACAATGACAGTGCGATGTAGCAGACAACGTGGTCATTGATGAATGAGGTACAATGACAGTGCGATGTAGCAGACAACGTGGTCATTGATGAATGAGGTACAATGACAGTGCGATGTAGCAGACAACGTGGTCATTGATGAATGAGGTACAATGACAGTGCGATGTAGCAGACAACGTGGTCATTGATGAATGAGGTACAATGACAGTGCGATGTAGCAGACAACGTGGTCATTGATGAATGAGGTACAATGACAGTGCGATGTAGCAGACAACGTGGTCATTGATGAATGAGGTACAATGACAGTGCGATGTAGCAGACAACGTGGTCATTGATGAATGAGGTACAATGACAGTGCGATGTAGCAGACAACGTGGTCATTGATGAATGAGGTACAATGACAGTGCGATGTAGCAGACAACGTGGTCATTGATGAATGAGGTACAATGACAGTGCGATGTAGCAGACAACGTGGTCATTGATGAATGAGGTACAATGACAGTGCGATGTAGCAGACAACGTGGTCATTGATGAATGAGGTACAATGACAGTGCGATGTAGCAGACAACGTGGTCATTGATGAATGAGGTACAATGACAGTGCGATGTAGCAGACAACGTGGTCATTGATGAATGAGGTACAATGACAGTGCGATGTAGCAGACAACGTGGTCATTGATGAATGAGGTACAATGACAGTGCGATGTAGCAGACAACGTGGTCATTGATGAATGAGGTACAATGACAGTGCGATGTAGCAGACAACGTGGTCATTGATGAATGAGGTACAATGACAGTGCGATGTAGCAGACAACGTGGTCATTGATGAATGAGGTACAATGACAGTGCGATGTAGCAGACAACGTGGTCATTGATGAATGAGGTACAATGACAGTGCGATGTAGCAGACAACGTGGTCATTGATGAATGAGGTACAATGACAGTGCGATGTAGCAGACAACGTGGTCATTGATGAATGAGGTACAATGACAGTGCGATGTAGCAGACAACGTGGTCATTGATGAATGAGGTACAATGACAGTGCGATGTAGCAGACAACGTGGTCATTGATGAATGAGGTACAATGACAGTGCGATGTAGCAGACAACGTGGTCATTGATGAATGAGGTACAATGACAGTGCGATGTAGCAGACAACGTGGTCATTGATGAATGAGGTACAATGACAGTGCGATGTAGCAGACAACGTGGTCATTGATGAATGAGGTACAATGACAGTGCGATGTAGCAGACAACGTGGTCATTGATGAATGAGGTACAATGACAGTGCGATGTAGCAGACAACGTGGTCATTGATGAATGAGGTACAATGACAGTGCGATGTAGCAGACAACGTGGTCATTGATGAATGAGGTACAATGACAGTGCGATGTAGCAGACAACGTGGTCATTGATGAATGAGGTACAATGACAGTGCGATGTAGCAGACAACGTGGTCATTGATGAATGAGGTACAATGACAGTGCGATGTAGCAGACAACGTGGTCATTGATGAATGAGGTACAATGACAGTGCGATGTAGCAGACAACGTGGTCATTGATGAATGAGGTACAATGACAGTGCGATGTAGCAGACAACGTGGTCATTGATGAATGAGGTACAATGACAGTGCGATGTAGCAGACAACGTGGTCATTGATGAATGAGGTACAATGACAGTGCGATGTAGCAGACAACGTGGTCATTGATGAATGAGGTACAATGACAGTGCGATGTAGCAGACAACGTGGTCATTGATGAATGAGGTACAATGACAGTGCGATGTAGCAGACAACGTGGTCATTGATGAATGAGGTACAATGACAGTGCGATGTAGCAGACAACGTGGTCATTGATGAATGAGGTACAATGACAGTGCGATGTAGCAGACAACGTGGTCATTGATGAATGAGGTACAATGACAGTGCGATGTAGCAGACAACGTGGTCATTGATGAATGAGGTACAATGACAGTGCGATGTAGCAGACAACGTGGTCATTGATGAATGAGGTACAATGACAGTGCGATGTAGCAGACAACGTGGTCATTGATGAATGAGGTACAATGACAGTGCGATGTAGCAGACAACGTGGTCATTGATGAATGAGGTACAATGACAGTGCGATGTAGCAGACAACGTGGTCATTGATGAATGAGGTACAATGACAGTGCGATGTAGCAGACAACGTGGTCATTGATGAATGAGGTACAATGACAGTGCGATGTAGCAGACAACGTGGTCATTGATGAATGAGGTACAATGACAGTGCGATGTAGCAGACAACTGACCCGGAAACATTAGTTCTGATAACCACATAATTACTTTTTCAGTGTAAAGAAAGAGTAGATCAGAACGAGAAGAAATTGTATAGATACCAAACTGTTGGAATGCATGTCAACAGTTCGGGAAAGAGCATATTATATGTGTGTTATGCATTACAATCTAGATCAGCGGTTCATTTACGTATCGCATGTTCATTTTTCCAATACTGTATATATGTAAAACCAATCAGGTAATTAGGTATTTGCAGCCTGTGTTGGCAGCATGGCCGCGGGCAGGTTGTTCACAAAGAAGTCGACGAACACAAAATATCCCATCTGGGCCTCCTGCATCGAAGACATTTATATTTTACTTTTACACGCACATTGTACCCTTTTAGAACTTGAGATTACCCGCTTACCTTGTATGGAACAAATCAGTCCTAAAATATGAAGACTTTTATGTTTAGACTGAAAGAGAACTTGTCATAGCGGCGAATTTCTCTTTCATGAAAGCGTGTATCACAATACGCAAGCTTCTTTACATTTAATGATATAAATAAAAATTAAATATTCATTCACAAATGGAGTCTTGTTTGATTTTTGTCCATTTTGTTGTACTTTCTATAACTGTTTGAATTAAAACTTCAGAATATAACCCCTGACAATCAAAATATTCACCATAAAAAAAAAACGTTATTGGAAACTGGATTTTTTTTAATGCGTTGCCAAAGCTAAGGCTAAATAAAGACGGTTGCCTGGGGTAACACTGCCGACAATAAAGAGTAGGAAAGTAACATTCTGCGGGGCCTAAGTCGACCCTTCCTATATCAGCAGGCTTATCATTCCCCCTAACTTTTTAGGAAAAAGGTAAACAATGAATTTGCGCATTCGACTGAATATGACGAAGTATAGAAAGTCAGATAGACATGCGCATATGCACTTCCGTTACTCTTACACATCCTGACGGAAAGATAAAATAATGTTTTTGTAAAAAGGCAAAAACCTGAAAATACCATTTTAATTGCTCAAATACAACACAACATCTTACAACAATTGTGTTAGGATTGACAACAGTATAGCGCACAAATCGTGTGCAATACAACGCTTGTCTGGTATAGCGTAGTTTAATGGGAAAATGGCCCCACAGGTACACCGTCATTGACATTCATCGTCTGTACCTCGACAGTACCGCTCGATTAGTTTGACTGGTTCATATCTCTGCGTGGCGGTAATGAACGTTTATTTGAGTAGCAGCAAAACTCAGCTCGGTTCTTTAGAACGCTTGAAGAGCTAATATTAGATTTATATCCGGGCTCTATAAGGATGAAGCCAGGTTAACCATCTCCAATTCAATTATACAGTCCTGGCTACCGTCACTTGTCGCCATTACGAATGTCATATATCGCAAATGAACTTCAAAGTGAGAATGTAACGGCATGGAATCATGCTCGTCCTGTCAATTATGTAAATGCAGAAGCAGACTATGTTTTTGTAACCTCTCTTATTTTGTTCAAAACTGGTATTTTGCATAAACTGATATACAACTGATAGGAATAGTTTAAATTAAGTAGAATTATCGGTAAACAATGAAACCTGTCTGAATCAGCATATTCTTTTTCTAATCCCGCACGCTGACGGAACTTTTGGAAGAAGGTCGCCTGGAGAACTACTTGCCAGTAGTGTGTCGTCCGCCGCGAGCCGCGCGACGAAACACAAACCTATTTTGGGTATAATGACGAACGGGCTTTCAAAATGAGAAAAAAATGCAGTGCAAATGCCAATAATGAACCGGATATTACTTTACGCTATCACCGACCTTGCATGGCAAAATAACAGAGTTAGAAATTGTATTTTCGGTAAAAATATCTATCTTTCCACGTGCAAGTGTGTATTTCAAGGACATTAGTTACTATTCTTCCGCTTACGGGATTTAACTCGAACAAAGTTTACAACTTCCTTTGTAGTCTCAGCAGATATGATACAGACATTTTTATATATCGCGCTTGAAATATTAACACTTCCGAACCATTGTCAAATCAACCCAAGTTCCCGACAGGATTTCAGATTGATGATGTAATTGCAACAGTCAGTAATCGGCAGAGACTTTCTAAGCAAACTTCAGAACTCATTTCAGGAACGGTTTGATAAAAACAAGCAGTAAGTGTTTGTGACATGACATGTTTACAAACCCTGTTCTAGTTCCGGGTTTTGAGTTTTCGGACACATTGGCCAACGTCGTCACCAAACAACGATAGCGCAACATTCACGAACAGTGGTACACCGCCATCTATATCGCAACGTAGAATTGCCAAATTATCTGAAAGCTTTCTAGCGCAATTTCCCCCATTGGATCGACAGCGATAGGATGAAATAACTTAATTTGGCTGTTCTCCAAACGGAAGAACGTTCCTGGTTATATCATATAACCTGAAATAAACAGAAAACACAAAAAATGGTGACGTCAGATACCGCAATGTTAAGCACGGTATTTGTGATTCTTCTGATTGGTTGAAGTTGCTTGACGATGAATTAACTGCAAAGTCCTTTTATTTTTATTAGAAATAAATAAATATTCACTAACCATGAATTAAAACATGTTGTCTGACTTTTTTGAATTAAATTATAACGGATTACCGGAATTCGCAGATTTATGCAAAGTGCACATAGTTTTTTCGGAATACACCGTATAGCCCCTACCAATAATCCTAGTTATATCTTAAATGTAATAATGATTCAAGTTCACTTTATAAATAGTAATGTGCTTGTTGGCAATTTGACGAACTCACTTATAAGATCACGTGACGATGATGCGGTACAATGACTGCCATCTGACTAGTTTTGATTTCCAGCCTTTCAGTCCCAAGCATCACCGATTGTTTCTAGAAGGACGAAACAGCTGTTTGGTGCAGTGTCATTCATTTTGGCCTGCTGTATCTATTACCAAGTTTTTATGGTGCAATCACATTTACGTGTCGAAAGGATCCCTGTCCCACTGCACTGTGGGTTTTCGTATACAGTAACCTCCCCTTGATTTCGGTTTGGGTATCACTGAAGCACAATTGGGACAAGATACCTCCCTGGACCAGCTAGCTCAGTCGGCAGCACCGATAGTATTACTGTTTGCAGGTTCGAATCCCAGTCTAGCAACCGCTGATTTGTTTTACTGAGATTTCATCTTTATTATATTCTCATAAAAGTCCAGCAAGGTTGGTTTTCTTTTCAGGAAAAACTATAGCCATGCCGGACAGTGCATAATTACAGTTTTTGGAAGAACCACTAGGAAGAACGAGTATAAGTAAGGAAGACAACGTTATTCATTAAATTCACTTAGTTTTGTCAAATAACACAAAAAATAACACCGGCTCTTCTTCCAGAAGACCTCCATGAGCCGACCCCAATTACCAAGCATTTCAGTAAAAAGGGCCAATTTCGTTACATCAAACCTCAGCGGTAAACGATACTTCAGATGTTTTTCTAAATCTAACATATACAATAAAAATGCATGTAAAATTTAATCACTTGGTGCCACCTCCGAACAACTAATACTGTAGCCGAGAAAAACAGGATTGCACAATTCCGCAGATTTAGGTACGCCTAGAGGATATTCACAATGAAGGTGTCCACGTAGACAGTTTATTTAAATGGCAGCTTTTGAAGTATATAGCGTTGGAATTCCTGAAATTATATGAACTATCTTCCAATATGAGATACGAGGAGTTTTGACTATAATTGAGTTCAAGACAAATGCGTAAACTCATTACAGAACGCAGCGTGGTGCGCGAAAGATGAGGCGCATGCATTATGTAACGAACACGCTTTACGCTTCTTTCTTTGCTACAAAAGCTCTATATAAATAAGTAGGACTGATTAGAGACGACTAAACGTTTGATATTCTAATTGGTATTTTAAGAGGATTTATATTTTCGTAATTACACCCTAATGATATCGTTTGCATGAACATCACTAATGGGAATCTTTTTTATTAAGAACCTTATTTTTGAGTCATTTGATGTACATAATTAGCATATATTCAGTCCAATTGATCTCAATTAGGTGGCACTTGAGCTTGCAAATCACATTATTCTGAAAACGGGCTTATTACAGAAGCTTAAGTAAAGACCACCAACGAGACAAAGTATTCAAGCATAAAAATATGTCATAGCGATCCCATGTATTTCAATATATGCATGTTCTGATCATGAGGTATAATCAACACAGTCACAGTGATATCCGGGAGTGACCCTAGGCACTGTCACACTCTAATGAATGTAGCATTTATTTTATCATACCAAAAAAAAACATGGAGGCTTAAAACAAACCGTATGCACATCTTCTTTGCGCAGTCTCTTTTTTGCACTGTCCCTCGTTGCTAGGGCGTTGGGAAACACCCTTCATTTGACTCAATGTTAAACCCAATGTGACAGTTTGACATGATACATTTGTCTCAACCAATCAGACTACAGGATTTTCACTACGAGTTATAATAAAACCAAATGACTCTGTCGTGGTCGCCTCTTACAATCATGAATTGGGATACAGTGAAACTTTCTTCTAACTCTGCAGGGGTGCATATGCATGGCAACTTTGATGATGTCATATTTGGTTTAAAGGGTTTAGCGTCCTATTCCTTGCAAAGGTAATTAAGGACGTGATGTGTCTCCATATGTTTAAATGAATACGAGTAAGCTGGAGGCGGAATGTTTTTTGCCTCCCTGCAATAGCGCGGTTCTCTCCGCCTTATCTCAAGGCTTATGACGTCTCTATGCTGAAGACGGGTTCTACGTAATGAACTTTCACATTGTCGGGGCAATATTTTCATTTGTGACATATGGCCAAGCGGATATCGTATCTTAAGATTTTTGTTTAATTGTTTTTTCCCCCTGTAGTGTTGACTAAGGCAGAAGGGGAGATTATTTCTCGCTTTATCTGTCTCCGTCTGGTTTACAATTCATTAGCTTCGATATGGAGTGTAATACATCGATGATATTTGATGAAATAGGATTTGTGACGTCAATGTCTGACCCCAATCCCGCCAATACAATAACAGTCAGTCGAACAGCAGCACGCGCGGATGGCAGAGACATTCCGGGGCACTCCACGGGATTTGTTTAGAAAGTTTCTGAAATCGCATGTCCTAATACACACGAAATAATCAAGAATTACAAGTCTGGACTAATTAGGGAGAACACGAACAGATGACTAATAGCAAAGTGTTTCGGTTATCCTCGGTTATCCTCGGTTATCTTTGACTTTGTCTTGTCATTGTGTTGCCGGATCCCATGGCCGAGTCTCTTAATTTGATGTAGATAATAAATGCAGTGACAAAACTCCTCATTGTTGTTTGCTTGTGTACCTTCATTTTTAAAACAGTGGAGGTCGCCTCACATTGATCACCTTTTACGAGTATCTGCAGTGGGACACAGCACGCATTGGCTTTCCTCGAACACTCCGGGGCTAGTTCCTCTTAATTTAAAAGGTTATAAAGGACAGCATTGTAGAAAATAAATAAACGGCAGGAATACCTAGCGATATACGGAACTGAAAAGGTGTTAACAAGAACAGAAGAAGCAGATATATATCCAAAGCATTGCAATGGGTGTCCTCAATGGGTGTCCTCAATGCCCCTTTATCTAAAAACGCAGACAAAAACCTGCGTTCCTGTAGGGATCCATAATTTAATCCCATCACACGTCATGCTTGCTTGAACGCTTGCATGTTCGGCAACAAATAGGCTTGGTGTGCATGTCCTATATAAAGATGGCATAGAAGGTGAAGGTTTGCTGTGCATGTCCTATATAAAGATGGCATAGAAGGTGTAGGTTTCTTGTGCATGTCCTATATAAAGAGGACATAGAAAATGTAGGCTTGCTGTGCATGTCCTATATAAAGAAGGCATAGAATATGCAGGCTTCCTGTGCATGTCCTATATAAAGAGGGCATAGAATATGTAGACTTGCTGCGCATGTCCCATATAAAGAGGACATAGAATATGTAGACTTGCTGCGCATGTCCTATATAAAGAGGACATAGAATATGTAGCCTTGCTGTGCATGTCCTTTATAAAGAGGGCATAGAATATGTAGGCTTGCTGTGCATGTCCTATATAAAGAGGGCATAGAATATGTAGACTTGCTGCGCATGTCCTATATAAAGAGGACGAAGAATATGTAGACTTGCTGCGCATGTTCTATATAAAGAGGGCATACAATGTAAAATTGATTTGATGCCCCCATTGCAACACTGTTCGTTTCCTATCTTTTCTATCTACTTCCTGTTTCCGGTGTTGTCTCCCTAGGCACCCGTCATCATATGACCCTGGCTGTTGCGAGGACGTTAAACTCCAATTAAAAATTGAATTATCGAATGACTGTTACAACATTTACGATTATATATATGACGAGTAAGCAAGGGTTATTTTGGCTTATTTCAAAATGTCATTTCTCTGAAGTATTAAAACCTGGACACGTTTACATTACACCAAACTTGGTATAAATATCATGAAAACAGGCTTACAGGTGATGTTTTGGAAGACATCACAGAACCGAATAAGAAAACGTTTTGATTTTTTTTTTTTTTTACAGGTTTCAAGTTTTGCCATCTGGGTAGCATATCAACGAGCCTCCAAGAAAATGGAGAGTTATTTCACCGGCCCCACAAAAGTAATCTTCTGTACAAAGTATATTGTGGGATACAGCAGGTGGAATCTAATTCCCCGAACACGCTGGGGTTTCATTTTTACGTAATGCCATTGCTTACAGCATGCATATACATTTTGTTATCTAGTCTCAAACTCAACATAGCCATTGTACATATGGGGCCTTACAAATGATGCAGGTAGAGTAAGCAGGTGTAAGGGGTTTGTATGACCAACTGCGTAGAACCGTTGGCAGCAGTCTGTTATACAAACTTGCTGCACCTGCCTGATCGACTTTCTCTCACTGCGTCGAACAATTGGGGTAACCGTAGGTTTTTTGGATAGACCTGTTGTTCTCCACTGCCTATTATTGTGAGAGGCGACTATGGCGGGAATCGGGGGTAGGGGTGTACTTATGTCTTCTGCTTGAGGGACAATGAAGAAACCACAATTGATCTGCTGACCTGTGGGATCTGTTGTGGTCTGTTTTACTTCTTTACTCTTTCATTTCGGTTGTCTCACTCGGCACCCGTCATCACATGACCTTGATTGTCGCGAGAACGATATATCTCAAAGAAACAACGAGCGATTAGATTCAAGTTTTCTTGGTCCCATAAATATTTATTTTGAAAGCAAACTATGCATGTCGTTGGGTTTACAACTATCATAAATTAAAATGATCTTACATATCACAACTATCATAAATTAAAATGATCTTACATATCTTTATTAATTTGCCAGAACGCTTTTAAAAAAATGAAATGATGAAATTTGATCTAATATGCTATCAGATAGCGTATGTTGAAGCTCTGTTTGACTATATCCTAGTGTAAATAGCATTTGTAGCACCAAGACTGAATGCGTTAATTTACACCTGTATCCATGGTTTGACAATTCAGTGTAGCAACATTTTCAAAATCACCCTTTGGTGACCGCAATGACAGTTGATGTAATCGCCGCATGACTTAACCATTACAGTATAATACCCCTAACAATTACTGTAAAAGTGAAAATAATTATAATGGTGAGGACGTTTTTGCGGTGGCAACAGTGTTGAAATAAATTCATTCTTTTTATCTATATTCTATTAAATAAAAAATATTCGCGTGTGGATATTTTCGCGATGATGTATTCAATGCAAAGAAAACGCGAATATTAGCATTCTGCGAAAATGTCCATGTTTAAAGTAATCACACAGACAAGAATTACGTACAAATAGTAAAAAGATGCTACGTAACACCTACAGAAGACATTCCACAGTTTGGAGATATTGTCATTTAGGTTACCCTGAGCTCCCATCAACTTCATAAACTTTGCTAGTGTAAGTTATCGGGATAACGTAATTATTTTCATGGTTTAGATTGAGGCTGGACAATCTGTCAGCTTTAACCAAAGCATGATAAAGTGTTGATAAGAATCCGCCTAAATAGGACATATTTACCTTCGTAGAGCATGCATTAAAATAACCTTCGGAAGACCAACGCGGTGTCTGCTGGTAACGCCCGCCAGCGCTGCATCGACCTTCACCCTAGACGATTGCCCGGCTGTACACGGCTTTGCCCATTTATGTATAGACGGTGAAATGTTCCACTTCAAAAATGTAAACTATCAATTTATTTATTTCCTATTCTAACGTGTAAACATTTCTATATCCTAATTATACTTTTTCGTCCGAAAACAAATACAACATATATATATCGGTTTCACAGAAATAGGTTTTGAAAACAATGATAGGTGCAAGTAAGAAAAAAAACTTTTTCAACTTTTCAACTTATATTGACAAAAACAAATAAATAGGTTACTTGCAAGAACATAGAATTAAACATAACGGATTTCGCGTAACAATATTGTACGGCGGTTACAGAAAGCAACGTTTTCTATATAAGCACGTGTCCAATGCTATAAAAGGTTTTCCTACTTCAGGAGTTTATGTTTACCTTGCTTAACATTGCACAGAGCATTATTTTCACAAATTATTTTTGAGAAAAAAATACATACCTGTCTAAAATAGGAAAATCTGGTAACTGGTAAGTCAATCTGGCTTGTTTTATGTATGACTACGTAAGTACGGGTCAACCGGGAATTAACCTATTGAAGAGTTCGTGACATCACGAGATTTGGCCGTAACTGTGTGTGAATCTCGTGTGGGGGAACTATCGACAAAGGCGGGGCATCCATTATTCAGTGTATGCGTTGTTTCTACATACGGCTCAGATGTGAGCGCCACTATGTAAGTGTATCACAGGTAGTCTATGCTTAATTGATAAACGTTACTCTGCAGTGGTTATCATAAGGTACATCTGGGTACGGGGGCCTCAGAAGGGGCAATCATCTATTTGTATGGTCTCCTGATAAATCATGACCGCAGAGAAATAGTTTTCTTATGAAAACCAATTTCCATTTTAACCTAAGCTACAAATACAAAATACAAGAAAAATCGATTGCAATAGTTGATTGCTTAAAAAGAAAACCGTTGGGGCCCCCGAAAGATGAAGATTCAGGAAGCACACATTGATCTGAGATAGCAATAGATGTTTGTCATTAACTTGAAAGAAACGTATGCGATTGCTTCTTTTGAAATTTTCATTTGATCTAGAAAATCTATGATATCATCATTGTTGAAGTGTCAGGGTAGGGAGATAAAAAAAGATCTATAAACGAAAGACTTTTCTCTGAACCAGAAGTGAATCGATCCGACAGCTCGATTTATCAATGTTAGTATATGATCTGTATATAGATGAAACTTTGTTCACTTGGTGGCCTATTTATTAAATTAATGCTCCCAGCATTGGATTGTATCTAATTTATTAACACTTTACGTCTCAAAATAAATACTTCAACATTTAAAAGAAATACTATATTAAGAGTTACTTTATATTCAATGTTACATCTTCATAGAAACGATACGAATGCTAGACGCCATTTCGTATCATGAAATTTCGTTTTGATTTGTTTTGTTTTATATCTTTTAACAGCTAAGATCATAAGAAGACGTTGTCCACACATACATTGTATGATGTAGCTACTTTAAAGAGCCATCACATAAACATGTCATATCTCTGCCGAATGACATTCTAACTGGTCACATTGAACCGGCCATGAACTGACCAGTACTTACCTCCAACTATCTAGCAATATGTACCCAGGTTAAAGAGTTGTGTCATTCTCAGTCTGGGGATAGTACCCCCTCGGTTGGGCTTACTCTCGATCCTAAGGTCAAAAGCGAGGCGTTGTCAATTTGTGCTAAACAAAGTGTATGTGACCACGATATCTAATTAATAAAATAATAAAATAAAAGCTGTCACTTACATGGAGGAGCACAAATATGCCCCCTCCCCCTTGAAGTTAAGATTTTCGTCTTTGTCGTCTGCTTTGCAGAAAAATTTGTTTGATTGTCTTTTCTTTCTACATTTGAGCTATTATGTGTTATAATAGATAGATGTCATATACACATAACACCCAAATGATGAAAATCAGAATATTACTTATAACGTGTTGCGAAAACGTAATGTTAACCTACAGTAAACAACAATAAGTGTTTATATCATGTTCAAGACTAATCGTCCTTACAACAGCAAAAGGTCCTATAAAGACGGTTGCCAAGGGAAACACCTCCAAACAAACCGGTTTGTAGGAGAGAAAAGATGGAGTCCGAATAGTTTTGATGTGGACAGCATTTCAATTTTAGTTTCCTCAATGTCCCCATCGAATTAAACGCAAAACCAAACCAAGACGACAGTGATTGAACCACACATCACGTCCTGGACTGATTACAATTTTTCTGCCGCCCAAACTTCAATGACATAGGGGAAATCTGTTTTCATATTTTCCCGAATATTTTATTTCATATTTCCCTCTTATTTGCTCTACTCATTTACTGTGTTTTTATTTGCTCTACTCATCTTCTGTGTTTTTATTTGCTCTACTCACTTACCTTGTTTCTATTTGCTCTACTCATTTTCTGTGTTTCTCAATACATGAACACATTGTCAGAACATGCTGTAGACATACTTATCTTTTCCTGAACGAACAGTCTGGATTTTGTTATTCTGATATTGATTACTTTAACCCATAAACAACTGATTGAATAAAACGCAAAATGAATTCCAAACAAAATATGTGTACGCTTTCATTTACTTTCTTACATTTATTTTATATTTCTTAACAAGCGATTTGAAATGCTACAAATGTATCTGGTCCGAATTATTTAAAGAATTAAATAGCCTTTTCGACAACCGACGCCACTTCCTGAGCAATTGTCTGATGACGTCATCGTTTGCATTTTACTTCGATATTCAATTAATTTTATTATATGCAGGCAACGCAACTCATTCCCAGGTGAATTTGAATTATTAAGACTGTACCTCGTCTGCTGCAATTTTTGTTAATTTGCTGATTTTGGCATTGGTAATAAACCGTTTGTAATGGCGGCCCCTATGAAATCCTCCGCCATGACATCGACGGTCGTACAAAGCCACGCTCTGAGCAGGAAATTTGCAATTTCATTTGTCAGCAGACGACATTCGCTTCTAGTGATGGCGTTAAAACAGCGATACATTCTGAGTATGTTTTTCTCTGAGATGAAATTACCGTCTCCTATCCTTCTTTATACATGTGCTACTTACAAATTTTGTCGGTAAGTTTGAAGCAAACAACTTTCTATGTATTTCTAGGTAAGGAATAAAGCAAATTACATTTAAAATAAAAAAAAGGAGAAAAACTGTACTGTACCTCCTCTGGAACACGATTCGCATGCCTAGCAAACAGTGTTTTGTTTGTGAGTTACAAAATGTTGTTAGTTTAGCCGCAAAATCATTACAATTTTTAAAGGAAAAGAGAGGAAATAATGCCTTTAACTATAATGAACGTTTTTTGAACTATTCGAAACAATAGTGGGTACGGTTGCAAGGTACATGTTTATTGATACATGTAGGTAGTGCTCATAAAAAGACTTTATTGAAATGATATTCAAATAACACATTTGTTGCATGGCAGTTGATTTCTTTGTATTTTATCACACATATTCTGAATACATTCTATTTATAAATATGTATGCATATTTTATTGATTGATTGATTGATTGATTGATGATTGATTGCTGCTGTGAATATCTTACAAAAGTGTATTGCTTGTAAACAACGATTTCGACAAACCAAGGTTTGATTCTATTTAAACAATGATTTGACATATTGAAGTTTCACTATATGAAAATAGATGCTGCGGCAAATTGTGATTTTACACTGTAAATATCGACTTACAAATACCGAAGAATCCATGTAAATAACCACTATCAAAATACCGACATACCGAGGTTTAAGTGTATGTAAAAATCGACATCGGCATAGCGAGTTTTGACTCTTATGGACATAGCAAAGTCCCACTACTCTTTGGTTTTCCTATAACCAGTAACCTGTCCTTAACTTAGATATAACCGAAGGACAGTTTGGTCACCACACTTCCGTGGACCAGGTAGCTCAATCGGTTAGAACGATAGTATAACAATCTGCAGGGTTCGAATCCAAGCCTAGTCTCGCTCAATTTTTACACACAGAACACTGTTGTTGACTATATTTCATCTTTGTTATTTCTAAAGCCCCGCCACAATGTGGGTTTTTTTCAGAAATGATTTATCAAAGCTAAAGTAATGTCGGGAAATTAACCAGTTTCCAATAGTTACATTGGTTTCAGTGGTTTGCGGATCCTTAATTATGCTTTGCAGGCTTGATACATATTTGATAAGCTATTGTGAGGGAAACCAATATCTATATTTGTGTGTAAACGTCTTGAGCATAATAAGTTTTTATGCGCATTAGCTTTATGACGTGACCAAACGCGTCATTCATAATGGATAACAGTTCCTATTATCCAGACCATGATAACTTTTGCGATGGAGCGCGGCATCCTGTTTTTCTCACGTTTATTGTTGTGGAGAGTTTTGGTGATCGAACATCTGTGTTTCAATATACATATACGGCTGTCATTACCGTTATCGACCCAAGGTGAACAGGCCCCGTGGGCTAAATACGGAACTTATTTTCATTAAAAAAAAGCAATGACTTTTTGGATGAATAATAAAGACAGAGTATGGCGTTCGATAAATAAAGACGCCATCTCCTAAACTAAACGTGGCGTGTATTTCTGTACATGTTTTACATACATCGCTTTTGTGTTGATCCTCTGCCTTGCATAAACTTTCTATAAATAAACATTCCATATATAACATATATATAAGCAACACGCAACTGCCATTTACACCGTACATCTGACAAACTGCTTGAGCGGTTCCATTAACTCCTGCTCCATTGTGTGTACAAAGGTCCCCGTTTACATGGTACTCTCAATGTACAAACACTCTTTGGCGGTGTCTCTACGGGCGACAGACATCTACTTTAGTATTTGTCACAAGTATATCTATATAAGTCATTTCATCACTTAACACTTACCCATTCTAGTAGGTCAATGTATAACTAATGTATGTCTGTGTTCAGGTTACTCACTTCCGGCGTCGACAATGACAGTGTTTGACAGTTCGTTTGCAAATACATTTATATAAACTATGGAGGCGCCTTGTACACGCTATATATACAAAGACATCAAACATAGTCTACGAGATCCATTGATCAATAATTATGGATGGACTGAGTGAAATACTGTTTACCGTTTGTTGTGTTTCACTGATCACCGGTTAACCTCGTCGTGAGAGTGATGGTTTCGGTATCATGCTCTGTTCCTTATAATAATATAATAAGAATTCGAGGTTGTTGTATAGTAATCATCTCAACCTAGTTTGTAGGTCGTCTCAAAGCGCTTTACAAATAATCATCCTTCTGCAAGTTTGAGAAAAAAAGAAAAAAACACCCAGACCTGTTGTATCCCCCTGCATGGCAATGTGTTTTTATGAGGCGGGGTTTGTCTGTGTCGTCTGCTCAGTACAATGGAGATATTTTGCCTCCAATTGCACACTTTAGATTGCTGTCCTTTTTATTTCTCTCTCTCCTTCCATTTCTTTTTAACAGTGTCTTCCTAAGCAAAGCACGACGAATTGATATTCCGGAAGTCTGAGTGTTGGAAATAAAATCTGAAAAAAATCTGAAAATCTGGAAGTGAAAGCGCTTCCTCAACCACATGTATAATTATAGTAAATTTATGGAATGAGCAATTATTTATCTACTCGTTTAATAGCCCTTTTATACTTAAAACATCATCATTAAGTACTTAAATAAGCTACATATTGTGCATCATAAGCTTCTTTCGATTTGATTAGGTTTTATTTTGTTTAACGTTCTATTAACAGCTTTGGCCATGCAGGACGTGCCTCCATATGTGTTGTGTATGCGTGCATGTGTGTGGCGACAGGGTATGTTGGAGTATTGAAATAAAGACAGTTAGTTAAAATAGTCTCTCATCAAACTCGACGAAACCACGGTTGACTAAAAGGTTGAGTTGCTGGAAAATAACATTGTTTGTATGAATTTTCGCTAGCTGTGTGATGATTAATGAATTTTGATTTCTTTTGACAAAGGTAATAAAACGTAAAAAAACCTGTTGATGTTGACATTGAGTCATCATGTAAAAAGTTAATGGTTGATTGTACAAAATTCAAGCAAACTGAGGTCTCTCTTTTTTCTTTCATATTTTTTTCAAGAGACATTGTAATACTTAATTTATTTTGAAAACAAAGGTTTCGATATGGAATATTCCTGCCGAAAATTACCTGGACAAACATGCATGCCTTCTCATGGAGAATGTATATCAGCTATATATATAGCTCGTGCTTACTTACAAATGATGTTTAATAGAAAGAAATACGGTCTGTAGTTAACATTTGACAAGTAGTAATGGAAGAAGTTCAAGCGAGCCAGTTTACTGTTTCACAAATGATGTGTCTACTTCGTTTATCAACGAGATCATTTAGGGCACGACCATCAATAAAGAGGGCTAGATGCTTATTGTACAATTACTGCAAAATGACAGTCGAGGGACGTGTCACGTGTAGCAGTGCACGCGACATCTCACGCGAAATGATAGAGAAAATGATATTTATCATCTGTTGATCGCTCAGTCATAGATAAATCGGATATAACGCTAGTGTATAGCACATCAGATATATCGCTAGTGTATAGCACATCAGATATATCGCTAGTGTATAGCACATCAGATATATCGCTAGTGTATAGCACATCAGATATGGAGAGCTGGATATGCACACGTATCATGAGTCTTCTATTAGTTTATAGTATTTCATATCATATTCACACGAAAATAAATTTTCCACCAAATTTTCCACCAAACTGACAGGTCAGACCAAAGATAGGGAATTTGAGGGTCCGTTCAAGGTTGAACTTAATCGCAAATTATTAACTGACGACAAGCTGTTGATAACATGAATTGATATACTTTCCTAATATCATATAAAACATATGTCACAATTCATTTAGAAGATGAAAGTGCTTTGTGGAACATATAAGGATAAGTGTTTTGATATGCTGCTACGGGGAAGAAGAATGGCAACCTAGCATATACATGGGTTAGGACAAAATTTACTAAAATTGATCTACAGATCTACATGCTTTAGAAGGTTTTTGAGAAAATCATCATATATTTTCCTTTTATATACAAAAAGTAACAATTATATGAAAGACTTCTAGTAGATGAATTCATTTAAACCGATAATACTCGATTATATGAGGGACTGCTTTACAATCACTGTGTTAACATACTCTCCTAAACAAGATTTTACATCCAAAATATGTTCTGTCCCAAGGACGGGACATACAAACGTCCTTAATAATGGTAGTTGTTATTCCCTGCTTAACGTTTAGCATAAAGGGTAATGACAGCAATTAGTTCACTCATATTCAGTATAATGGGATCGGGTGGATACTGTTCTGGGTGCCAGCGGCATGATATTTTAGTGAGGTTGCAATATAAAGTCGGCATCAGATCTGCGCTATCGCCAACATTCCATGTCTCCAGCACACATACACACACGCATGTGTAGATAACATATAGAAGCACGTACTTAAATGGCCTTTCAATTGAATAGGACATTCAACGAAACTAAACCAAACAAAACTAAATGTCCAAATCTTAACTTTAATCTATATTTATACTGGTACAGTTTATATTGGTCGATATTAATTTAGAAAACTTATTTGAGTCCGGTGTAGAGGATCATACAAATCAAATATCTGAAAATGAAGTGAACTAGAATGAATATTTGCGTAAATCTAACCATTCTTTGAACACATACGTTAAACGGGGAGAAAGTACAATGATAATTCAAAAGGCAATTACGAGTAACGATCGCGTAACGACCGTGCTCCCAACAAGAGGCGCGGAGCACGCGAAACACAGTACCATCGACAAATTGTAAACGCACCACATTTACAGCTGACACAATTACGAAATAATTACAGAGTAAAATAAACCGACCGCCCGAGATGTCTCATTGCAAAGCACTTCATATTACAATAGCTAATACATTGTTAATTAGAATTCAATTATTTTCTGTCAAACACAAAAGTGAACAAAATGTTTGTATTTGCATCTTTATTTGAAGCAACATCCCTTTAATGATATCAGATCTAGGGATACAAGCTCAGTCCGATTCATGTTTGCAGACAGAGTCAGGTTATAAAAGTACATCGGTATTAAAGAATTACTCATAGAGCAGATATTTATCTGTGTTCCCTGCTAAGAAATCATGAAAGATGACAACCTTTACCTGTTCTTCCATTCTTTCCATATCTCTCTCGTTCTCTTTTGGGTCGGTGCCGCTTTTAAACAATTAACCTGTTGTAATTATTTTGCATGTCCTTAGGGGCAACACATATCGAATCCACTGCCAAATCGTGCGTTTTCCTTCATGTCGTTCAACTCGAGAATCAATAGACACCAAAACTAGGCTCCTGCACACAAGATAGATTTAAGCTGGCTCACACAAGATAGTCTCAACCTGGTTCACGTAAGATAGTCTCAAGCTGGTTCCGACAACTAACATGGCTCCCCTTCTCAACTGTTTTTCAGATCTCTTTGGTTTTGTATCTCTTTATTTTATTTTATTTGTGAGAATAAGAATATTTGGTGAATTGTTATTTACCATTTACAGGTTCCTTGTTTGGCACCATCACCGACTCCATAGGATATAGTTATGAAACAACAAGTACCTAGTATCCATGTACCTAGTTCCCAAGTTTAACTGATGTAACTAGATGTACCTAGTACCAAAGTTTAACTGATGTAACTAGATGTACCTAGTACCAAAGTTTGACTGATGTAACTAGATGTACCTAGTACCAAAGTTTGTCTGATGTAACTTCATGTACCTAGTACTCAAGTTTGTCTGATTAACTACATGTACCTAGTACTCAAGTTTAACTGATGTAACTACATGTACCTAGTACTCAAGTTTGTCTGATGTAACTTCATGTACCTAGTACTCAAGTTTGTCTGGTGTAAGTTCATGTACCTAGTACCAAAGTTTAACTGATGTAACTACATGTACCTATTACCAAAGTTTAACTGATGTAACTAGATGTACCTAGTACCAAAGTTTGTCTGATGTAACTTCATGTACCTAGTACTCAAGTTTGTCTGGTGTAAGTTCATGTACTTAGTACCAAAGTTTAACTGATGTAACTACATGTACCTATTACCAAAGTTTAACTGATGTAACTACATGTACCTAGTACTCAAGTTTGTCTGATGTAACTTCATGTACCTAGTACCAAAGTTTAACTGATGTAACTACATGTACCTAGTACCAAAGTTTGACTGATGTAACTAGATGTACCTAGTACCAAAGTTTGTCTGGTTACCAAAGTTTGTCTGATGTAACTTCATGAAACTAGTACTCAAGTTTGTCTGATGTAACTACATGTACCTAGTACCAAAGTTTAACTGATGTTACTACATGTACCTAGTACTCAAGTTTGTCTGATGTAACTTCATGTACCTAGTACCAAAGTTTAACTGATGTAACTACATGTTCCTAGTACCCAAGTTGAACTGATGTAACTACACGTACCTAGTACCAAAGTTTAACTGATGTAACTACATGTACCTAGTACCCAAGTTTGACTGATGTAACTAGATGTACCTAGTACCCAGGTTTGACTGATGTAACTACATGTACTTAGTACCCAAGTTTGACTGATTAACTACATGTACCTAGTACCAAAATTTAACTGATGTTACTACATGTACCTAGTACCATGGTTTGTCTGATGTTACTAGATGTACCTAGTACCCAAGTTTAACTGATGTAACTACATGTACCTAGTACCATGGTTTGACTGATGTAACTACATGTACCTAGTACCCAAGTTTGACTGATGTAATAACATGTAACTAGTACCTAAGTTTGACTGATGTAATAACATGTACCTTGTACCCGATTTTGACTGATGTAACTACATGTACCTAGAATCCGATTTTGACTGATGTAACTACATGTACATAGTACCCAGGTTTGACTGATTAACTTCATGTACCTAGTACCCGATTTTGACTGAGGTAACTACATGTACCTAGTACCCGATTTTGACTGAGGTAACTACATGCACCTAGTACCCGATTTTGACTGATGTAACTACATGTCCTTAGTACCCAAGTTGGACTGATGAAACTACATGTACCTAATACCCAAGTTTGACTGATGTAACTACATGTACCTAGTACCCAGGTTTGACTGATGTAACTACTTGTACCCAGTACCTAAGTTTGACTGATGTAATAAAATGTACCTAGTACCCAAGTTTGACTGAGGTAACTACATGTACCTAGTACCCGATTTTGACTGATGTAACTACATGTACCTAGTACCCAAGTTTGTCTGATGTAAGTTCATGTACCTAGTTCCCAAGTTTAACTGATGTAACTACATGTACCTAGTACTCAAATTCTTTAAACCAATTTCCATGTCCAAATATACAATACTGATTTAGCAGTCAACTCCCTCATTTTCAATGCTATATGCCCCATTTTATCTATCTTTCATGCCTTTCATTTTCCACCCGTATCTCTTTTCCTTTTGTTTACATCCTATAGCTAGTGACCTTCACCCCGAGTCAAACCGAACTGGTGGACAGGTAGATACACACGTGCCCGTGTGCATGTTCCTGGCCGACTGTCACCCAACCATGACAACGGGTAGTGATATTGTAGTGCATAGGTTGGCAGTCGGTTGTTTTTACGTACACATCATCACCTTGACCCTGTACTTGTGAGTGAGACATGCGCGGTCGGGTTATCGGATGTTATAGATATAGACAATGATATTTCGGATCATCATACTACCATTGTAGACATTAAACTTAATGTACATCTTACTAACAAATTTAAAGGCATGATTTGGTGCTATAAATATGCTGACTACCATAGATGTGTAACAGGAAAGAAAATAGTGTGCTTCCACCGGGGATCAAACCCTTGCTCTCCAGGTTCCTAGTCGGACGCTCTACCACTGAGCTAAGGGAAATTCCCTCTAGCTCGAAGCTAGAAGGCGACCTTAATCCTATGTACAATTGAACACTGCCACACTACTCTAAATCTATTTATTAATGCTACTACATGTGATGAAATGTGCTTGTTATTCACTAAAAAATGATGGAAATAGCTCATGATTGTATTCCTACGATGTTTATTACAATTCGTCCTACTGATAAATCATGGTTCCCTTTAGAGCTACGACATGAAACAAGGATCAGAGATAGACTTCACAAAAAATAAAGTAAATCATTTTTTCTGTTGATAACTTAAGTAAATTTAAAAAACAACGGAACCAAGTCAACAATCTTAAACGAAGGACTAGGGAACTTTTTTTATGCTGATGTGAATAGACAATTAGATAATTACGCAGTATCGAATAAATAAAACTTTGGCAACTGGTACGTAGGCTAATAAAATCCAATGATCTATTTCGAAATTAGTTGAAATTAATGACGAGCGTAAAGCCAATAGGTAAAGCAGTATGACATGACAAACTTATCCAACATATGCTTAAGAATACTGCTCGTACTGTTTCATACCGATTATTTCAGATTTTTAGGAAATCACTTGACCTAGACATTCTTGGAAAACTGCTTTAGTTATGCCTATATTTAAAAAAAGGCGACAGACAATGCCGTAGTAAATATAGGCCCAAACCTCTGCTAAGCATTGTTGGCAATGTTTTTGAAAAAGTAATTACTACATACCTCCTTAACTATTTATTAGATAATTCATTGCTATATAAATACCAGTCTGGATTCAAGCCAGGACACTCTACGATACACCAGCTAATTGAAATTCATAACACTGTATGCAATAATCTCGAAAGTCATAAACATGTCTTGTTTTCTGTGATATTTCAAAGGCTTTTGATTGAGTGTGGCATGCAGGCCTTGTACATAAATTAAAAAGCTATGGTATTTCTGGAAATCTTTTAAATTGGTTATCTGATTACGTAAGCAATCGCCTCAACAGGTTTTTTTTAGCCACAATGCTACTTATAATTCCAAAACAACTAACGCTGGTTTACCGCAGGGTTCTGTCCTAGGCCCTTTACTTTTTCTTCCTTATATGAACGATATTACCGACAACTTTGTTAGTTTTTCCCACTTATTCGCTGATGATACTTCACTTTCTGTCACCGCTGTTTCCGCAAATGAACTAGAAACTACCACTAATAAATGTAGTACTCTAAATGATGATCTCTTCAACGCTAACTTAATTAACGCTTCTGATACTCAAACCACTTCCTCTTCACACGCAGCAGACATAATGAACACCGACTACGAATGTACAGAAATCTTCATAAATATTTACCACTAAGTCTACAGAAACTTTTATATGGTAGTGAAATCAACTCGAGTGAGGAAAATGAAGAATTATTCATGCATGTCCAGCAGTTCGTGTCGGATACTCGCCGGTTCAACTAGGTTACGTCTTCCTAACTATAGTTTCTTCTCCAACCCTTCTCATGATCCAACCCCCTTCTCCAACCTTATGTAGTTTGCCAATAAATATAACCAATAGGATGTGTGCGGTATCCCTTTTATACATGTTTGAAATTATATCGCATTTTTCACCCATGTGAAAGTCAGTATACAATATATAAATCTGTAGGATCGTGAGAGTGCGGGCGAGGTTGTGTGTATATGTCCAGTCATGTGATGGACCCTTCCCGGCGCGGACGGCACAGTGGAGACGAGGATGTACGTGGGAAGTAACAGTAGAACGACAACATGGCGCGGGATGTGATGAACAATAGAAATGTGAATGTGATGATTAGTGCTAAGCAATCACTTGTGTATTCGGTGCTGGGAAGGGTGAATGTGCATGTTTATTGCAAGTATGCGTGTAGGAGTGGGTGCGAGAGTGCGTGTGTGAACATGTGGTTTTTAAGCATAAATGGGTGAACATAAATGTATCAGTAAATATTTACTTCAAATTGTTAAATGCTAATATGTTTTGGCTCTCTCGCTACCTCTTTTCTATTCTATCTTTTATTTATAATATTATATATATATTGATATTGATATTTAGCCATCTTATGATGTTTTATTAAATTGTAAGGAAAGGGCGATTATAATGTTCATGTAACTTGTGCCCAATCCTTTTGCTGAATTTATGGCAATAACATATGTTTAAACTAAAATAGGGTATATTGCTGTTGTGAGGTTGCAAAACCTATAAGAGCCGTGTCAAATTAGTATGAGCTTTATGAAGCGATGGCACAACGTTTCAGTGACGAAATGTATTTGCTGTGGAATTGGGACTCTCTCTCACTCTCTCTTATTTTTCCTGTACCACCCCTTTCCTTTTTGGTGATATTTTCCTAAGCAGTCGTCTTCAGAAAACATTATTTGTTTCGAGGATGTTCATCCCCAACTCACACACTATCGTTCTCATAGTTCATCCCCAACTCACACACTATCGTTCTCATAGTTCAACCCCAACTAACACACTATCGTTCTCACAGTTCATCCCCAACTCACACACTATCGTTCTCATAGTTCAACCCTAACTCACACTCTCGTTCTCATAGTTCAACCCCAACTCACACACTCGCTCTCATAGTTCAACCCCAACTCACACACTCGTTCTCATAGTCCAACCCCATAGTTAAACCCCAACTCACACACTATCGTTCTCATAGTTCATCCCCAACTCACACACTATCGTTCTCATAGTTCCCCCCCAACTCACACACTCGTTCTCATAGTTCAACCCCAACTCACACACTATCTTTCTCATAGTTCAACCCCAACTCACACACTATCGTTCTCATAGTTAAACCCCAACTCACACACTATCGTTCTCATAGTTCAACCCTAACTCACACACTCGTTCTCATAGTTCAACCCCAACTCACGCACTATCGTTCTCATAGTTCAACCCCAACTCACACACTCGTTCTCATACTTCAACCCCATCACACACTCTCGTTCTCATAGTTCAACCCAATAGTTAAACCCCAACTCACACACTATCGTTCTAATAGTTCAACCCTAACTCACACTCTCGTTCTCATAGTTCAACCTCAACTCACACACTCGTTCTCATAGTTCAACCCCAACTCACACACTATCGTTCTCATAGTTTAACACCAAGTGTTGCACAATGCCATTCTGTTAGACAAAAACAATGCAGTATTTCATAATATGAAATAATTTTCATAGACAAAAAGCTAAATACTTATTAAGTAGCAGTATACAGTAGAGGGTTGTGGCCATGGGTGATATTTTTGTTAAATGGCTAAACCCTGTATAATGATATGTAAAAAAAAAAAAAAAAAAAAAAAGAAACTGTACTAAAATTGGTATAAGCATGATGAAGTGGGCTATGTGAGCTTCACATTTGTTAAAAAAAAGATTTTTTTGGTTCGAGAATAAAAGTTTGGCCATAATCCGAAAGGGTGCCTTCACATGAAAAGCTAGCTTTACAGGAGGTAAAATTTTGACAACAGCACACGACGCAAAATTGCAAAAAATCAAGTTTTACAACTTTACTGGGACCCAGATAATTCTGCAACCAGGTAGGTAATCTTTAATTTCAGACAGAACTTAGAAAAAATATTACTAGTTGCGGGTGTCAAATTTTGGGTCAAAAAGAGCAATGTTTGGCATTTCTTGGTAATTTTTGATGTGGTAACCATGGTTTTCACACAAGTGACATACATAGAAAAAAGAGGTTTATACACTTCTCAGTACTTTAGATGTATTGTAAATGAAATGCAGTTTACAAATATATATACATGTATACATGTGTTGTGTAGGGTAAATCCGCTGTGTTTACATTTCCTTGACTTGTGCCTTGTTTATCAGAGTCGGGCCATTTCTACTGTATTCTGCTACTTTATATGTTTTAGGGTGTATCTGTACACCGTTCGGAACACCTAGCCCCGAATACAATTCCTTCCATCGAAGACCGAATCGGCCGAGGAGTTCCTAGTTTCAGTACATCTGTAACTGAACAGGATTTGAGAAATTAACAAAAGGCTTGTTGTTTAATCCTGATATGAACAGAACTTAATATATGACAGTTACAGGAAATCATATTATTTCTACTAACTTACTAAATATGTTTGAGCTCCAACCACAAATACACACATAGGTATGACACCACTGCAAACTGTGAAATACGTTTTCAACATCATCGGAAGAGTACTGATGTAGTTTGCTGCGTGACCTTAGATATATCTGTCCAGATCCGGATAGATCGTCAGCATGTAGATGACCGTAAATAGAATAAAAGGGCATTGATTTAGGCATTAGAGAAACCGCATCAGCCTTCTAGAGCTGTTTGGCTGGTTACCGCCGCTATCAGTGGGGCGATAAAGGCGTGTGTCGGATACTGGTGCTTATGACAGAGGATAAT
The DNA here is from genome assembly GCF_002113885.1 of Mizuhopecten yessoensis. Classification (NCBI taxonomy): domain Eukaryota; kingdom Metazoa; phylum Mollusca; class Bivalvia; order Pectinida; family Pectinidae; genus Mizuhopecten; species Mizuhopecten yessoensis. Next base: position 140,929 of record NW_018408873.1, read on the forward strand.
GTGTTTATAATGTGACCAGTAGGTGCCACTCATATAACCGCATGATAACGAGAATAAGATATCAGTGATATCAGTATAAATATATATTGATTGTTGTGGATTTCATCCGTTGTGTTCTCTATTGATTTTTTTCTGGATGAGTGCAATACTTAAGGGGACAATTATTTATTGAAGCATCATTTTGTCGAGGTAGAGAAAGGGGGTGTCAGTTATAGTAAGAACACATTGTATTTTACTCGGTTATCTTTCAGATAAATACCTCGTATGGATACGTTTTCTTCATTCAGTTATAACAATTAACAGTGACGATTTCGTGAACATGTCTTTCTAACTAAAAAAATTCTTGACATACAAACATTTAACTCCAACTTTGGCACAGACACTCAATCCTTTCAGCACGCCTTTGCATAACTGCGTGGTAGGTAAGTGTGTATCGTTTACATTTACCTATTGTCATTGTCGCATTGTATCAATCTAAACATTGTTTAAAACTGAACAAAAATGCTATCTTCTCTTGGATATTGAGGTTCGACTATCTGCTATCAATGATCAAGGGATTGCTTGCGCTTGCTCCTATCCAAATTGCATCGCAGCAATTCGCATCCCTCGCCGTGATTTCCGTCAGGCGCTATAGCTATACCATACTAACAAACTGGTAGCACTGAATGTTTTGCTGGTACAAATTTAATGAAAAACCCATATAGCTGGTTTATACGTTGTCGTAAGTTAATCCATATAGTGAAATTCCAATATTCAAGGGTTATTGTTAATAAAGGTTTTTATTTCACAATATATCAATCAAATACCGACAAGCATGCCTATAAAACAAGTTTTAGACAGTTAATATTGCATATGTGACATTTTGGTTCTCTTGTTCACCTATGCTTTACCTGTGTAAAGTACAATAGGTTAAGTTACTATACAGCGAACCTGGTGACGTCACAACTTCTTGTAGGCCATCACAACGTACTTGAGTTGTAACTTTGGTTTCAATGGACAGGTTTTAAAGTACAACATTTCTGGATATTTTAAATGATAATTTCCGCATACATAAGAACTTTTTTATCTTTCTTAAAATTTAAACATTGTCTCATTTAACCCTGTGCAGGTTTAGGTATATAATAATCCTGTTGAACTCATGGAGAACGAAACATATCATCTTCACCAATTGCAGCAATCAAGATTTTTTAGCTTTTCATTTCCGTTTTATTAAATCTTTTGATATTACAACTTTTTTGTTATACTTCTTTTTTTTTGTGTAAATGGACAGTTTGAAAAGAATGTAGAATTTACTAGGAAAATATGCATTGCAAAACAAACTATGGAAGCCAAACAAAGTAGAGATTTGATGAACAATGTACGTATTAAACAGTAGAGATTTGATGAACCATGTACGTATTAAACGTGTCACAACGTTTAAAGATCGACTGGTCCCTTTGTCAAGCTATGACTGAGTGAGCGATTTGTATTTTTTACATGAAGATATAGCCTTTAAAATCAGAAAAACTCAAAACATGAACAGAGACGAGGGGGACACCAGCTGAGTCATCTGTATGACATACTGACATACATAACAGGGAGGGGGGGCTAGATCTACACCCTACCTGTAACCTATCTGATATAGTGAGTATACGCTCCATATCGATAGGCGAAACGTCCGGTGTCGAGTGACATAAAAAAATACAATTTCATCACATCGTTGTACAAGTAAAAAAAAAAAATTAAAAAAATTGCACACTAAGTCATAGCTTGACAAAGGGATCAGTCGGTCTGGAAAAGATGCGACATGTTTAATACGTAGTTTGTTTGTTTAGAAAGTAAAACTTTTAAATCCGTATCATAATTCGAATTTACCTTGAAAGTATTATTATAACCTTAGAAAGAACATTTAAATTGGAACTAAACGATACAACGTACAGTGACTATGTTACCGTATATCATAGACATTACCACTCCTCTTTGTTAATTGGTCAGACCCGCTTGAATGGGATATCATGTTTCCAGAATTCACTTAGTTGGTCGTATTTCTTGTCCTTAACTGAGCAGGGATTACCTAATCTGTTGGAAAGTATCCTGATTCCCTTGAAGTTTGAAAGCGCCGTATTGCCTTTTGTCTGAGGACTCGTGGTTGGGTTCTATAATGATAACCGAGTAATTTACCAAACCTCAAAATGGTTTAAACGATTTCCGGCATGCAGTTGCGTAAATGATTTGTCAGCAGCTTTCTCGCAGACAATAGTCTTTGTGATATTTCGTCTTCTATAAGGAAATAATACAATGTAGTTTTTAAAATGTTTCTTTACTTGCTGTATTCAACTTTTAGTTCCGTCTATTTTTGTCGAAAGTTTATTATAAATTGGATTTTGTTTTTAAATCAAATATCATGACATATATGTATGTGATTTGCATCATGACTATACTTACTGTTGTAGTTCATCAGCTCCATTGGATTCATGGTAGTATGAATACCGATAGATATGATGGGCATTCATGTTTTTCTTTTCTTTCTTTCCAGCTCTTTTTGTTCAGTTAAGTTCAATATCTACTTCTCGTAAGCTCATGTTACCGTATCCTTGTACTAACCTTTCATTGAGAAACCGTTCAGTTCCCCCATCTGTGAACACCGTCGTCATATAAACCTTGGCTAATGCAAAGATACCACCATTGACTGAATGAAGAAATGAATGAATGCATCAATGAATCAATCAATTTGTCAAATTAATCAATTAATCGACCAGTTATTAAGTATCAACTCCAGTAAAATAATAAATGGATTAGTTTACTTATTTTTTGTAGAAATTTCAGCTCTTCCCAAAAACTACAAGGACGTTCGCAATTGTTTATCCGTTAAAAAAAGAACTGTTATACAGAAGTAATTTTTCATGATTAAATTAGTTTCTTCCTTGCTGCAGTTCACACTGCAAATGCATGACAGGCCAGATATATGATCATTATCCACAAAGCACAGATTATGCTTCAATATTTTACAGAGAGCACTACAAGACGGTAAACGAATGTGTCGCAAGCTATGGGGGAATGATAGTTTTACAATTTTAATTAATTCAACTTTTGACATCTTTTGTCAAAATCAAAGGATTGAGATGCAATCCTCCATCATTTTCCTCAATTTCAACTTCCTTATTAACAGCATGACATGTTCGTGTTTGATAGCGGAGACAAGAAAATCACGACCATTTTCCTTCGTGCATATCAACGTAGCTATCAGCTGTCAACTATAGCGTGCCAACTTCATCACAATAGTAGACTTTGGTTGCGTGAGGGTGCACTGCTCATCAGTAACCGTACATGCTCCGGTACTGCTCATCAGTAACCGTACATGCTCCGGCAGTTCAACAACCAGTCTCATCTTCAGCCAAGTCGAATGTCTGTTCACTGAGACCTGCTTCTTGGTTTGTCATTCTGAATTGTCAGCACGCAAGGTTCCATTCAACACTATAACAAAAAACAAACACCGATATAATCATAAAAGGTACGAGTTGCTCTGAAGTTAGCAATCCAGTAACATTCCAAAGAAACGTAATTGTTTTAATTTTAAAATATATTGTTATCTTACTTACCGTAGATAATCGTGAATAACAAGTAATACATATTATTGTATAGTGTCACCCCTTAAACTTTTTAATCAATATTATAACATATTCAGAGTAATTTGAAATATGTACCCTTCACTTACATCATTTACAGATAGTACGTATAACTGCTCAAGTTCAAACCGAAAAGTTTTCCACGTCAGAGCAATATTTTCCCTTTATTACAGAAAATAAAGCATAAAACAAACTTTTTTTTCTGGCTGAAAGATTTTTGTCCCTTGTCAGGGTAGTTATCTCCCCTTTTGGTGCCGTGTACTGGTAGAATGGCATATAAAACTTCGACAGTTGTTACTTGTTTTATCCGCCATCAGTCATTCTTTTCCTCGAAAGAACTCCAGTCGAAGGGGCACTTTTGACTTGGTGATGGCTGATAAAGCATTAAACTACTAGTTTGCTACCAGTTTAATGAAAAACAATCGCTATCTTATGTTACCCGCATCGTCAATTTCTTCTTTCAAGTCATGAAATGATGGCGTCTGCTGAACCCGCGATCCTGTTTCACTATCAAAATCTGATCAGACCACATTTTATTAGCTGTTGCGTGCTGCTGTAAAAATCCGTGTTATAAAAATAACTCACTACCAAAAATCCTCAACTTATATAACTACACTGCTACCTAATATGACGAAAGTATACAAATTCCCCTCCAGAATTGTTACAAAATAATTAAGTAAAACAACTTGCCTTACGATCTACATGTTTTTATTGAAATGCTAGCATACTGTATCTACGACATCACCTTGCTCATTGAACTCGTGTTTAGTTCGAGCGTACCTAGTAAGGTATACCGAAGTAATCAGTGACGGCGAAAATTTGACTTGACGCTGATATTGCTGCGCGAAATTGAAACCTCGCGAAATAGTTTCGATTGGAACATCCACGAATTAATAATCACACGAAAATTAAACAGCTATACAGTATAATAAGTATTCCTCTATTTTAGACAGCGCACTACTTTGACGACCCCGACGTGTACCCCACAAAGCCGTATTGATCAGATAACACATTTGCTTGCTGCCATCAATACCCAAAGGAGAAAAAAAGCTGGATAAAATTTTAATAATGAATAAACTCGAATGACCCGACGAAATTAATGGACAATGATAGCAGAGAAAATCCCTATGATTCCCGATAGTTGGCTGGGCTTATATTGATTAACCTGAGAGGGGTTCATTGAATTCCACCATTATCGAGGACCGCTGCTAAGTATCTGCCGTAATAGGGTTGTTCCAGCTGACCTCTCCAGTGTAGTAGACCAGCTGACCTCTCCAGTGTAGTAGATCAGCTGACATATCCAGTGCAGTAGACCAGCTGACCTTTCCAGTGTAGTAGACCAGCTGACCTCTCCTGTGTAGTAGACCAGCTGACCTCTCCAGTGAACTAGACCAGCTGACCTCTCCAGTGTAGTAGACCAGCTGACCTATCCAGTGTAGTAGATCAGCTGACCTCTCCAGTGTAGTAGACCAGCTGACCTCTCCAGTGTAGTAGATCAGCTGACCGCTCCAGTGTAGTAGACAGCTGACCTCTCCAGTGTAGTAGACCAGCTGACCTCTCCAGTGTAGTATATTGACACTACCTACGTACAGCCTACGCTTACTGACAAATAAAAAATAACTTCATTACAATGCTCTCGTAGAGTGTTGTTAAATTGAATAACATGTTGACGTTCTTTGACAGACAAAATCGATAGTTTTTCATGATAGAAATAATGGGGTGGTTTTTTTCAAGATTAATAAAAGATAACACTTTACTAAACAAAGCATGCATGAGATAAGAACAAGTAAAAGCACAGAAAAGAGAACTATAAGAATCAATATCCTTGAAAAAATTCTACAAAAGCTTTCAGCGCAAGAATTTTGATTTATTTTAAGTTAATGGAAATGTACTATTGATAGAAAAGGATGGAAAGTTTACATTTGCTCTTCAAGATAGAACAGAAAAAAATCAGAATCAGAGACATCCATTCACATCAATAACACATACAGGGTTGTGATGGATGGAAATATATTCAATGGTAAGGTATTATGTACACGCACTTGAGAAGCGTCTAAACCCTTAACAATTAACAGGAAGGACTTCTACAAAGAAACAATGATGCAGTTTTAAAACGAAAGGAATTTCTACACATGCAGTCAGGTGCTTGAGTTGTCTGTTATGTTTTTGAGTGTTTTTGAATATGTTAAAATATAAATAGTTTCCCGCCGCAGGTCAAAAATCAATGATGCGGCTACAATACGTATTTGTATAGGCCGTATTGATCTGTTAAATAAATAAAATAAAAATTCCAGGATTGTGAGATGACTTTTTTTAATTTGCATATAGGGTTACTTTTTTACTAGAATATACTTTTGATATCATTTAGTTTAAACACATAATCATATCAAATTCTGATCTTTCAAATTCCCTGTAAACGTAACGATGATAATTTACGGGGGATGAACAATTTCAAGTTAATTTGCGATTTTGACCCGAGTTCAAATATGTTGTAAATATGATGGTGTACTAGTGTAACACGTGTAACTCGTAACAAGGAACAAACAAAAACCCACGTGACAAGGAACAAACAAAAAAAACACGTGACAAGGAACAAACACAAACCCACGTAACAAGGAACAAACACAAACCCACGTGACAAGGAACAAACACAAACCCACGTGACAAGGAACAAACAAAAACCCACGTGACAAGGAACAAACAAAAACCCACGTGTTTGGAAATTACAGTTGATGACAAACGAAAACCCACGTGTTTGGAAATTACAATTGATGACAAACAAAAACCCACGTGTTTGGAAATTACAGTTGGTGACAAACAAAAACCCACGTGTTTGGAAATTACAGTTGATGACAAACAAAATCGAGACGCCTTTGTACAAAAAGAGGTCGGTCAAGATACACATAAGAAAACAATGTTTCAAGAACTGATATCAGAAAGATAACATGTTTGTGTATCTGTGATATCAGAAAGATAGATAACATGTTTGTGTATCTGTGATATCAGAAAGCTAACATGTTTGTGATATCAAAAAGCTAACATGTTTGTGTATCTGTGATATCAGAAAGCTAACATGTTTGTTTATCTGTGATATCAGATAGCAAACATGTTTGTGTATCTGTGATATCAGAAAGCTAACATGTTTGTGTATCTGTGATATCAGAAAGCTAACATGTTTGTGTATCTGTGATATCAGAAAGCTAACATGTTTGTGTATCTGTGATATCAGAAAGCTAACATGTTTGTGTATCTGTGATATCAGAAAGCTAACATGTTTGTGTATCTGTGATATCAGAAAGCTAACATGTTTGTGTATCTGTGATATCAGAAAGCTAACATGTTTGTGTATCTGTGATATCAGAAAGCTAACATGTTTGTGTATCTGTGATATCAGAAAGCTAACATGTTTGTGTATCTGTGATATCAGAAAGCTAACATGTTTGTGTATCTGTGATATCAGAAAGCTAACATGTTTGTGTATCTGTGATATCAGAAAGCTAACATGTTTGTGTATCTGTGATATCAGAAAGCTAACATGTTTGTGTATCTGTGATATCAGAAAGCTAACATGTTTGTGTATCTGTGATATCAGAAAGCTAACATGTTTGTGTATCTGTGATATCAGAAAGCTAACATGTTTGTGTATCTGTGATATCAGAAAGCTAACATGTTTGTGTATCTGTGATATCAGAAAGCTAACATGTTTGTGTATCTGTGATATCAGAAAGCTAACATGTTTGTGTATCTGTGATATCAGAAAGCTAACATGTTTGTGTATCTGTGATATCAGAAAGCTAACATGTTTGTGTATCTGTGATATCAGAAAGCTAACATGTTTGTGTATCTGTGATATCAGAAAGCTAACATGTTTGTGTATCTGTGATATCAGAAAGCTAACATGTTTGTGTATCTGTGATATCAGAAAGCTAACATGTTTGTGTATCTGTAATATCAGAAAGCTAACATGTTTGTGTATCTGTGATATCAGATAGCAAACATGTTTGTGTATCTGTGATATCAGAAAGCTAATATGTTTGTTTATCTGTGACATCAGAATTCAAAGGGAAATGACAGACAATCGATAACAAACATATCCTTGTTCTAGAGTTAAATTCTTTTATGAAATCTAGAAAAACACAAAGGTTCAAGTGTTGCACTTAAATTCGATATAATCTTCAATACCAGAAACTGTAGCTTACACATACTTGAATTACCATAGACTCAGATCGTAGTGTAATGGGCCCGATACACTTTGGGGACGGTTATAACTTGTCTTTGAGACAGTAACATTACACTTTAAACTCCTATTGTAGCCACAAATGTGAGGAACATGCCTTTGGAGAATCGAATATCGTGTCTGGACATTGCGAGCTCTGTTATGATAACAACCGCACGGCTATGATGGGATGTAAAATCAGCAAGTTCGGTATGAAGATAACGGCTTGTGTCTGCACACTTCAAGTCAGCTTTACCCTTTTACGTACTGTTTAATAGGTTTTCATTTCTTCTTTCAAGTTAACAAAACTTTTTCATGCAGAATGATGATAGGTCTCGTTCAGTTTCATAGTCTCGCGATAAGTGAACACGAGGAGTAAAGGACACTGATTTAAGATGATGATAATTGGTTGTTAATGCACTTCCTCTAGTCGATAGCAGTAAGTTATGTTTCTGATATAAAACTAGGCCAAATCGTACTTCTTATTTCTATAAGGCATATGAATTATGATATCCTCTTTGTAGAGGGACAAATTACTCCTTGGTTCCTTTTGTAGTCTGTTCGGCCGGACTTCGATTTTAAGGGGTTTTCTTTGCGATGAAACTGTGATGTTTTATATCTTTTATTCTTTCGCCGTTCCCTACATTTCATATTAATATTACCAGTTGGTTTGCAAAGTCTCAAATATATTCTAATTGCTAAAACAGAAAAAACATATAGTCGAAAAAAGACGTTACATAAACAAATCATTTTGGAACGCTTCATTTAAAAATATTGCTAAGTGAACGGAACCTAAAAAACAAGAACAAACCTTTGATAGAATTCTTTATTTAAAGCAGAAAACGTGTTTACAAGAAATACTTAAACTGCAAGAAACTCCGTAAAGCAGATTGCATCGATTGAAAGATATTCGTCCTTTTTATCAATACATGTACACATACATGGCTTTATCACATAACTGACCCATTTAATATGTCATACGGCCATGTCATAAGTATGGTATACCGCACGTGTAATACATCCTAAAGGCGCTGTGATTGATCAAAACCGTGGGAATATATCCCTACGCCACTACAGGTACTAATTTTATTTACTTTACTATCATACATTTACTGTTATTTTAAATAAATTGAAATGCCAATTTTGTCATTATTATTTTATTGCTTTTAAGACTCTATTTTTGTAAATCTGGAATTACGTTGCACTGCGAGGAACTACTAAACTATGTGTGGAGTGCTTTGGTTTTGACCTTTATAGAGCCACATCATATTGAAATGATTAAACTCGTTCAATAGATTCAATATGACAGGGACACTCGTGTAAAATCCTCTATTTATGACAGGACACTCGTGTAAAATCATCTATTTATGACAGGGACACTCGTGTAAAATCCTCTATTTATGACAGGGACACTCGTATAAAATCCTCTATTTATGACAGGGACACTCGTATAAAATCATCTATTTATGACAGGGACACTCGTGTAAAATCATCTATTTATGACAGGGAGAAATCAGTCTACACATACTTACTCCTATAGTTTATTGTTATGGAATTGTGAAGTCATGATTTTAGATTAAAGAATCATATCTGAGACTTTGCTTTTTATGATTATTAATTTTATATAATATATGCGATATCATTTTGGTAACTAAGACGCGCGTTATCCGAAATAGTTTACTACTCTGAAATTATATTCAACATACAAAATATCTTTGGCTGAAATCCTGGCAGTGCACTTGCGGAATGACTGAAATGCTTATCATATCGTTTGACATGGCGAGATAGCATGTTATGTGGAATTTCTTCAAAACAGGTTCAACAGTAGCGGTTAATTGATTGACAACAGAAAAGAACGAGAATTTCAATATCTTTCTGAAGCCATTTTTTCAACTGTATTAAGAATACCAATATTGGCACAGCGCTCCTCATCATAAACATTGCCCTTTAGAATGAGTTGTCCCAAACAAGACTGGCTACATGGTATATTGAGAGACTTTGAATATATATGAATTGAATTACATGCTTTTCCAGTTTATATATTGATAAAGTGGTTAGATTAATGCGTTAAAGGCAGTTTGATAGCATAGAGAACGTATGTGTACTAAACTGGGTGGAAAGAACGAAGAACTCACGAGATTCTACTGTAAACATACATGTTTTAGCGGTTTTCTAATTTTAGCGCTGTTTGCGTGATAAATATTACGCGGAATTACGCTTGCGCTTATTGAAGTTCATGCATGTTGTTTCCTGTGGCATATATTGTGTGTAGTGCGCAAATTCATCAATGCGCTAATACGTTAAAATTCGGCAATACGCTAAAATTTGAGTTGGCTTATAATTAATACTTTTAAAGTGTTTTTTGTTTTATCATTGAATTGTAAACTTCACAAAACAACACAATGAATTCGAAATTGACAAAAAAGCTTTAAAGTTTTATTGCAAAGTTCATGTTAACGATATCAAATCTTTATAACATCAATATATTGTCATCGCTTATAAAATGTTCTCCGATTTTACTAACATTCTATACAAAAATTTGACCTTGTCATTTATATCTTTTAAAAAAAATCCAACGGATCAATGGTGAATTATGTCAAATTAACTGCTTTTGAAACTTATACGTAAACTACATATATACAATAATACGTAAACTACATATATACAATAATACGTAAACTACATATATACAATAATACGTAAACTACATATATACAATAATACGTAAACTACATATATACAATAATACGTAAACTACATATATACAATAATACGTAAACTACATATATACAATAATACGTAAACTACATATATACAATAATACGTAAACTACATATATACAATAATACGTAAACTACATATATACAATAATACGTAAACTACATATATACAATAAGAGTTCTAATCAAATGTACTCTTCATTCAGAACCTCATATTTTCCAAAGTTTCAAATTGTCAGTTTTCCAGTAACCGGTATTTTCAGATTTTGAAAAATTTCTCTGGGGAAACAAATCCCCAAATTGTTATTTCAATCACAACCGCGAAAATTATTATTTACGAAAATTACATTTTTTTTTTTTATATAAGTTAATAGGATATGATCAGTAAGGATATTGTATTATTTCGTGTCTTATTTAATTAGGTACAATTTGAATCTTTGACATTTGGATCATTATTAAAATTTACCGAAGAATATAACGCGTGATAAATTTAAAAGTATTACCAATATGAAAAATAATAGGGTGTGTAAAATTGTTTAAGTGTTTTAGTGTGACCTTTTTTTCAACTTTGACATTTTCTATTTTAGAGCGTATTTCGCTTTATGTGTTTTGGCAAAGATCATTTTTTTGTTTTTTTTAACTCTTTCTATTGAATTGTCGTCTTGAAGTTACATCACTTTCACATGAAGTGAAAATTGACAAGTTCGCATATGGCGCCACAAGGATGATTGAATACAGAATATCTAGATAATTCAAATAGAAGTCTGTTAACTTTTGCAACAGACTAATGCCATTCACATTTAAGGAAACGAGAAAGCGATTCATCATTCACTTGCGACATTCAAGTTAAATTGTATTGGAAAATACTGAAGAATGCTCCCAAAAAATCAATGTTTCTAAAGGGATGATGAGCTCAAATGGGAGGCTAACGTAGTTTCAGATGACATGACATTCCGCTTTTGTTAGAAGTGTTTGAAATTTCAAAGAAAGATTGATTAATAATCAGGATATAATTCCACTATCAGAACAAGATGCACCAAAATGAAAAACATTTCTGTTTTAAGCAGTGTTTGGGTTCCGCAGCATACATTGTTGGCTTCTTTTAGAAAGATATATCGCCCTTATCTAATATTCGAATTGCTTTCAATATGCATTCATATCCAATGAATGCCAATTATTGCTATATCGCTTCATATTGAATTTCTACATCAAAATTGATTTTCATAAAAACTATCAATTCGAACTGGAAAGTGTTTGGTACTCTTACTTGCCCTATTTATATATCACTGTAAATCTAGCTGATTGATATAACTAAAATCAGTATTTCTCTTAACAAGTGCGGAGACACAACAATCAGGGTAATTGGAGGACGGGTTAATGCGGAGACACAACAGTCAGGGTAATTTGAGGACGGATTAATGCGGAGACACAACAATCAGGGTAATTGGAGGACGGGTTAATGCGGAGACACAACAATCAGGGTAATTGGAGGACGGATTAATGCGGAGACACAACAATCAGGGTAATTTGAGGACGGGTTAATGCGGGGACACAACAATCAGGATAATTGGAGGACGGGGTAATGCGGAGACACAACAATCAGGGTAATTGGAGGACGGGTTAATGCGGAGACACAACAATCAGGATAATTGGAGGACGGGTTAATGCGGAGACACCGACGAAAAGAGAGAAAAAAGAAATAACGTAGACAGGAAAGATAGGATACAAAAATGGTCCAAAGAGTTGCAATAAAAGGTAGCAGATGAATAACCATCTTCAACGTCATAATATTGATGATGTCGGTATATAGTCATGGCATCAATTGCTGATGTGAATGCCATCATCATTTGGTAGGGTAATATATTAGCATTGTTGCTAATAGAGTGGTTTATATATGCCAGTGTTTATATAATTTATAATCAATAATTTTACAAGGCATGTATTTCATGATTTAGCTCTATACAAAAAGGAATATGATTTGTGGCTTCGTTAAAAGAACTATTTTTTCTTTGTTGTTACAACCAAAGTTTTCAATTAAAAGACTTGACTTTATCAGGGTTTGAGCTAGAAGCAGAAGACGCATACCCTTTCGGAACTCCTGATCTTATTACCTTTGTACTTGTTTAAAGAGTCTCCATATATCTTTGTTTATAATCTTCACTTGTTGAAATCAAATTGATTTCTTAAGGTATTTTAGATTACAAAACAAATAGACGGTATACCAATTAATCCGAGGAAAAGCAGAATACATGCATTTGATATGTAATAACCATCCTGACTAGCATCTGTATAAAATTGAATGGAAAAACATGAAAAATGAAAAACAAATTGTGGAAATGTAATAACATTATCTGTGGATTTCAACACGGTAAGGTATTCAGCAACTAGATTGATAAATAAAATAAAATACGACTGGTGTGAATTTGTGTTGCTTTCTTCAATCAATTGTATTAGTCGAGAGAGCTACATATGTATCATGATTTTCTTGTTTGATCTCCGAAAGAACAATAAGACCCCGGATGTGTAAATATCGATTGTGTTGTTTGCGCATTAGCACATTTTGTTCAGAAATCTTCATGATACGTGATTGGGATCGAAATCGCAATGATCACATGGAGCTGATTTACCTTTTTTGGCGTTATTTATGTAATATCAATTACTTGCATGGTGACATTATGCTCTTTTGGGATTTTCTCAAACATGTTCAATGTATAGTTCAAAGTCATTTTTTTATATTTTACTGACAAAAATGACATTACCGAAGCTTAAATAACCAGATTATCCAAGCCTATTGCTTCTCTTTTATTCTCCATAACAAAAGAAAAATGACCCATTTATTAATAGCAGTAACATCCATAACGTGCCTGGTTAATCTTACAACAGTATTGTCATACAACTAGTTCGCCCTTGTAGCCGACAGATCAGATGCTCACTACTGATCAAATTGACGGATTGAAAGAGGAACATATTTCGAACACATTACCGTCATTGTAACCATGGTAACTTATATGATGTAAGAATTTCGTCCTTGACGTCATTTTGCGGCAGTTAAAGTTCAGGTCATGTTTCCAAGAAGCAAATTAAACGTTTAAAACCGTATAACAATGAATATCATTTTTGAGGAAAAAAGATATTTCCACATTTATCAGTAGGTATGTAATTAATTCAATATCCCTCATGTCTTCATATGAAGTCACAGATTTTTTTGATTTTTTTTTGCGCGGACGTATATAAACTATTAGTGCTATCAGAGACAATTTGTTGTTGCTTATTAGTGCAAGCCTCCTGTTTGCATTCTACAAACTTACCCAATATTAAATATAAATACGGTAAATATGACATTGGAATATCACTTCACTCAAATATTTATTTTTGAAAGGAAGTGGTACGTATTGGACTAGTTCCAAATAAGGAAGTGGTACGTATTAGACTAGTTCCAAATAAGGAAGAGGTACGTATTGGACTAGTTCCAAATAAGGAAGGGGTACGTATTGGACTAGTTCCAAATAAGGAAGTGGTACGTATTGGACTAGTTCCAAATAAGGAAGTGGTATATATTGGTCTATTTCCAAATAAGGAGGAAATCTATTCGGTAAACTCGGACTTCTGACAGATTTGTAACCATTCCACTGCCAGATGTTGTCTGTGACGGACGGCATGACAGTTATTGTTGCAGCCACCAATGATATATCAGGTGACCTTTGAATTAAGAGAATGTAAACAACCCAATGGTGGGGATTCTTCGATTGACAGAGAGGCTATGCAATCCCAAACGAGGAACAATAACGGTCTTTTTATCGCATTGATTCAGTCATATATGTAATTGAAAATCGTGTCAGACTCACAAGGACATAACACAGACTCACAACAGCAGAGTGTCATATACAGACGTCCTAATCAGCATATTGCTTATATACTCAAACATTGATAAACAAAAAACATGAAACTGTAATGTTATAATGTATCCTTTAATGTACTGTCATGCAGTATACATAGGTGTCAGCTTGCAGAGTGGTATTTCCTTGTTTTATTGATAATGTATTATCAATGCAGTGTTGGATTTTGTGGTATCAGTTCGGCAAAAGATAGTAATATGGGGGTCCTTGAAGAATCGTGTATTTCTTTTGTGTATTCTGCTTAAAGAACATTGAATAAACCTTAATTGATTTGCTGCCCTTTCCCTTATTGCAACACTTTGGATATATATCTGATGCTAGCTTCCATTCTTTTTCCACCAAGGCACCTGTCTCATATGAGCTAAGCTATTGTGAGGATGATAAAACCCGTACAGACACAGACAACAAGTTCATTATGGCTGTAATATTACAAGTATGTTATTGGAAATAATTGCAAACCCCCGATCCCGTCCCCTTTGAATTGACCAATTTCTCCAAGCTATAGAAATAACTCGGATGCCAAAGCATTTCTTTATACCATTGATGAGCTCATAGACACATTGTCTCATTTCAGTTAAGTATTGAAATGCATATTTTTAACCTTTGTGATCGAATCCAACACAGTCCCATTTCAAACATGCCCCATGATCTGCGGTCGAGAATCTTAGATAAACTAAGAACAGGAACACTTAAGAAACCAAACACTAGCTTCTGCCTGCATTGCAACACTCATTTATATAGATGTTTTAATCCTTTCCCTTCTAGTTCTTTTAGACTACCGTTTATATATGAGTTTGGTTGTTGTTGTTGTTGTTGCGAGGACGTTAACCTCTAACCCCCTCCCCAAACACACACATAAACACACACACACAAAATCCGTAACACACACACACAAAATATGTAGTGATAAACGCGTTCAATACACACACTGACGAGTGTTTACGTAGCGTAACGACATCGATTTTGTGCTTGGCCAGAAACGCAAGTTTTACCCTCCTTGCTAAATGATACTTTCTGACCCCCATTTGGCACCTAACAGAAATATGGCCTTTACTCCTTCCTTTGAAATTGTCTGTTTCATTTTCTATGGCATAATCGCCCCTGGGATGTTCGGACATAATCAATCTGGCGAGTTATATCCCTCTCGAGACCACAACTCAATCGCAGACCGACTAATGCTGCCGCTAGCCGTTTCCCTATGTCATTCCTCCGGTTTGTTTGCGGTTTACCCCAATCATAGACATTGCCTCTGGGACAGCATCTCCGTTTCCAACACTGGAGTCGACGGTTGTCGACAAAAATGATTCTGTAATCGTTTTCTAGTGGAAATGTAAAATGCAAAATGTTTCTTTTAGTAATGTATTTGTGACATTTTTTATTACGTATATATCTAAATGGACTCGTTTAACAGGAAATGTACAATAACTTATTTCTACACTGTAAGGTAAATTACATTTGATTTAGCAGCAGGAAAATTAACACGTTTTTCCTAAATGAAAATTCGATCGCAGCAAGGCATGTTAAAGAATTTTAACATTTAAGTTGAATTAGTGAAAGTAAGTCCACATGTTAAATCAACAACTTTTAAACAGTAAAGGTGGCATTTCTTACATAAGTTATATACGGTGACATTTCTTATATAAATCATATAGAAACATGCGAAATGGCACAAAAATGCCGTTTTCACTTGCAATATTTTATTTAAGTTTTGCCAAACGTTTTTTTTCATGGAAAAAGAACGATATGATTCTAGCTTTAAGAAACATCCGAAACCCAAACTGTTATTGAATAATAACGTCGAGGATAAAAAAAAACCAACAACATCATTTTAACTGATTGCAGGGTTCCATTTATATACTTTGGTTGCGGTTCCTTTTGTCCTTAATGTATATGTATGTATGTATTTCTAAATTGAGGTCTGGGTTATATGTAAGCATCTATGTTAATGCTAACATAACTTTGTGACTTGATCTTCATGCTCAAATGAAGGTTGGTATTGTGGTTAAAATAAAATCTTCGCAAAGTACAATGCCATAGCAGATGTTCTATGTTGTAAAGTTCCTTTTTTGTGAGATGATGAACCACTCAAAACAACAACTTTAGGGTGGGAAAACACTATTAAACAACACCAATAAAATTATTTTCCTTGACGCAATATTTCTCTTACTATGTCTTTGACTACTCAGAACTAGCCATTCCAATGTAACTTCGACAGCAGCTCTTGATCTCAGAAGCATGTCTTCCACGGAAAAGACTTTAATAAAATTTGTTACATTTGTAGCAAGCAGCGTTCCTCTTTAACAACTTAAACAATAATTTCCATTGAGTACTATTCACATAAATTCGTGAAGTTGGTTCCGTCTTTAAATTCATAAGAGACACGATAAATGTATAATACAGACCTCTGAGCATGGGAATGGTACTGTGGTGAAGTGAAACATTCGTTAAATACTTCTATTTCGATTGAAGACTGCATCTGCATTTCTCACACGATTCCAAAAAAAAACCCCACATCATAGCCATTTTTTCTTGGATTAGAGACAATGAAATCAAACGCTTAGACGAGAGCATGCCATCGGTTAGAGAGTTAAATTAAATATTTGTATCTCAACGTGCTTCCAATACAAATCGTTCTCGATGAGAAATGAACAATCGAATTGGAAAATCGGGCAATCGTTGCAGAACTGTGGATTTTGTATCAATTAATTGTCGGAGAACATCCGTGGGATAAGGGGGAAGCACCTACTGGACGTGATAGATGGTTGTTCAGCCATTCAATAAAGTCAGGATAAATAATGTCATTCAGTTGGTTGGTGTCCTCAGTGGTAAACACTGCAGCCTTATAAGAACCGTTATAAACGAAATGCGTTCTATCAAATTTTACATAAATCAAGAAGGTCGCAATGTTGTATTATTCTTTTTTATATCTCCTTTATCTGATCATCCAGAAAAATGTTACTCGACTAAAATGGCACCAAGCTTCCATTTCTATGCCAGAAATACATACAAAACTCTTCTTTATGATTCTTTGTTCTACATTGACGGTTTATCAATACAGTGAAGATTGCTTTTTCAAAAATGTGTCTGAACACTTATATAAGATTTCTACTTTTGGTGTTAAATGCATGACAGTTGCGTCAATTAAAAACTAGATATTGTAAAAGTTAACCATCTTAAGCTTGTCATTATTGGTAATTTGATATCTGCTTTCTTCATTTGAAATAGTTTTAGGCTTCCAGTCATCCTCGATACTGCAGAGGTTACGCTCATTTACGCTCTCTGCATTCCTGATAGATATCATAGCAAAATTGAAGGCTCAGTCTGCACCACATTGTGGATGAGTCAAGAAGGCTAGTTTTGTCCTCTGATGAACATCAGAAGAAACTCACGGCCGCGTAACGGTAAAATTGACTTGCTTTGAAGTCGAGTGTGGCTCCTCTGTAATCTTCAAAGGACATATACGGATAAAGTTAATACACCTGAGACCAATCAAAGAGCAATCTTCGTGTCTTCAATTTTGATATGATTTGGGTGCAGAGATCGTAACCCTGGAGTCCAGCCGACCAAACGGATATTCATTAATACAAATAACGAGATTCTTTTTGTGCGATATTTAATGCTTGTGTCTTGACAAAAGGGCAAATTTCCTCGGAAAAAAAACCTTTTTGTCCACTCTGTCGTTTTTATTTTTCGGTTAATACGATATTAGTATAAAAGTTATCTTTGATTAGATTACACAAACAGGGTTTGTTGACGAGGACAGTATCAATAAAACTGTTTTACACCTTAAGATTTCTATCAATAGAGGACCTTCAATACAAATGAGATTCCTACCACAAATAAACAACAATATATCAAAGCTTCGAAGGCTAGTAGTACACAGCTAATTAATCTCAGTTAGTGCCAATATCACCTGGGGCACCTTAATTTCCTGTTCACTTAAAAACAACCCAATCGTGCAGGAGGTCCAAATATATCCCGCCGGATTAACTGTTTGATAATAAAGTTTCACAAACTTACTAACGGTCATTGAGCTTCATTAACCAGATCAGTAAGAAGAGACCAACTGAAGGTGGTATTCCCCAGGGTAATTTGTCCTTTATCGATCCTTATTGTTCCTACTTTCTGTACTGAAGTATTTGCCTTGTGGACGCTCTATATCAGCGTTAACTCTTAAAAGACAATGCTTTATCGCTTGTAAAAAGGGAAGCCTAGCTTTCTGTTGATATATTCTAGATCAGCGACTGCCCGTATCAGCAGAATAAAATTGATTTGAAAAGGAGCATTTGTGTTTATTTCCTCTACCAAAACATGCTGGTTTAGTGAATAGGAACATCTTACTCCAGAACGAATAATGAAATTGGGTACAGAACATGGTGATTGTTTTCTTTAAAATAGTAACATGCTAACGCCTTCGTCTATCTAAATATGAACCATAAGAAACAAAAGCTAATAAAAATTTTGAATAAGGGTAAATCTCATTATGTTAAATCTACATTTTACGAAACAAAAACCAAAATAGCATATTTAGACTTATATATATAATTACTATTGCGTATGGAACATTACATGTATAAAGTTAAAACATGTTGAACCATTACAGTGGTAAAGACATAGGCTAACCTCCATTCTTTTACTGCAATATTGTTTTAACATTTGTAAATAAAAAATCGTTATTAAACCTCCTTATTGTTAAGCGTTTGCCCAGGCAAGAACGGCTAAAGGTTCTGTCCCCTGGCCGAAATAAATCAAAGTTCCTGAAAATAGAGATTGAATTACTGACGTCTGCTTGACGTTCAGATTTAAATTAGTGCTGGTAAGGAATGGTTAGCGTTGTCTGTATAAAATGACCGGATAGAGTGTCGTACCAAGGTTATGACATTCCCATGAGTTATCAATCAATTTAACCTATTTATCTTTATAATGCATAATAAAGTCATAAACAGTCAACTTTAAATAATTTAAATCAAAGGGAAAATACATTTCAAACAGAAATATTACAAAAAAACAGTACGAGTAGTATTTACATCATATCTAAATATGTTTATGTAATATATTGAGCTTGCTATTATGTTGATAAAACATGTGGTTGAATTATTCCATAGAAAAGTCCAAATGCAATATTTACTGAAGTAACCTTGCCTGCTGCCAACCTCTCTATAATGCAACTTTCTCATTTAAGTGTTAATAGAAATCAATTGCCTTGAGTTTCCACTAGGTTATACCTAGGAACTAATATTTCCCGATTTCTCAGAATATAAAGACAGAATACAAGAAGAAAAAAATTCTTTAACAATTTTTGCGCAATAGTGATAGTATTATTGATGATACAATACAGACTAATGAATACTCAATAAAGCTGTGTATTTCTTTCTGCAATGTCACTAGCGTTCCAGGCATCACTAGTTAGACAGGTGTCAGAATTACGTGACCTGGCAGGGTACTACTTGGTTCAGGCTACCAAACGTCAGTGCGGTCTATGACAACAGTAAATGGGCCCCTGAATGGCAAAATCATCCGGGGACGACATGTTCAAATAGGTTTAGCTGTTGTCATAACTTAGAAACAGTATATATGTACTTGTTTTAGCAAACTTGAAACGGATTAGTTTCATGGGGATATACTTAAATAAATGTTTGCTTGTTTATTGCTGGTTTCTGAGTAGTATTTTCACATCAGAAATTGTCTATTATGATCTTTTTGGCAGTGATTATTAAACAAAATTATTTTATTTTCCAGAAACCTGTTTCCAGAAAATCTCATCGTCTCTTGCATCACCGGAGTAAGTATTGTCTTATTTTCTTTTCAATTTTGAATTTCATACTGATAATCTACATATCAATAACTACGCCAATGCTTGATATGTGTTTGAGCTAATTCGACGAGTTTAACGAGGATGACAGAGAAACCTTGTAAGATAAAGCTGAACTATTTATTCTAAATTTTAAAATACATATTTTCCCTCAGAACGAATAATGCCAAGACATCAAATGTGTCGAAAATACTCTCGACGACGAATAATCGTTAAATTTTAAATATTTTGTGTAAAATCTTTATTGAAATTCATTTTTTTTCTACAACTTCCTTTTTTGAAATTCAAATATGTAGCTGTATATATGATTTAACATCATTCCTTTCAAATGCTTATGCAGATCTTCATATCTCGTATATGACAATGGAGACATGTTAAATGTTTCCGCCACCACTTTTTGAAATTCAAATATTGCATTGTTGTAAATCATGAAAAATACTATTTGTAACATTGATCAATATCAAATGCTTTGAAATACGTTACAACTCTCCGTCTTTCAAATGTTTTAATTAACAAAACTTGAAATGCTTTTCCTTATAATATTTTATCTCAGGTATACTTTGGCTTCATTACAGTATAGGACCGCGTTAAAAGAAGAGGTTATCGAGAAGAAAATTCTCAATAACACGTTCAATGGGACCGGCTATAATGACAGCATCATCCTGGCGAACGGAACCAACCACACCATCGATGAACTTGCTACAAGTAATGTCTTGAGACAGATTATCCTAACCTAAAACATGTTTTGTAATTAATTTTGTTAGTAAATCACTCGACTAGCATTTTCAAGAGACAGTTAACATGAAAGTCAAATTCGTCTGTAAATATTTATAACGTAAACAAATACTATACGATTATCAATATTATTCAAAACAGAATTATTCTATTTATCGTATTTGCTAAAGAAAATCATGATACTGAATTGATAGGACGTATTGTCAATGAATCGTCAAATGACGTCACATTTAAATCAAGCTGATCAGCTCATTCAAAATATATATGTTGCTTTAGGAATGGCCATGCTACTGTGACATTATATTTTTCATTTCAATGTTTAAAACATGACAATAGTTTTATAACAACACTGAGTGTTATAAATGACATATGATCTTTTCCATGTTTTTAAATGCCCCTCTGTTTCAACAGTAGTTCAGACAATTTGGATTCCGACACCAACAATGAGCCCTTCAAGAATAAAACAGCTGTATGGTGCAGTGTAATTCCTTTCTGGCACACTGTATCTGCGTGTAACGTTCACCTTTTAAAATATAGGTCAGGCGACTCTCAGTTTTTAAATTCAGATACGGTTAAATACGTTACCGAGGCCGTTGATCATGCTTTTTTTGTTTTGCCTGGCCACAACCTTCCTGGTTTGAGACTAACATGCTTCTCAGTGGCTGGTAAAAGAGAAAAAACGATCCGCATAACCTAATAAACTTCAGAAACGTGTCATTTCGTGGTATTTAGTTCGATTACAAAATATATTGACAAGTCATAATATCGATGATTTTTTTTTATGACGAATTTAGACCAAGCTAACAATACTTTGAATCATTTTAATACCTATAGTTCAATTTCAACTAGTTAAATTTACATGTCCTCACACCGATGTCATAGATAGGACTTTTTATGGGATTGAAATTTATGGTGATTCTGCCACCATTTAGGGGATTTGATAAACTTTAATTGGTTTTTCGTGTACACTGTGCAAAAATAAGTTCTAGCTTTACAAGGCTCCAGCCAAGTATGGGGAATAATAATCCACCAGTCAAGTCAACCACCCTGAAATTGACCTGAAATAGTCATTTGAAATATTTAGCAAGGAAACAACTCGTTAAAATTGGTACAAGTCGATACAGCAAGCCAAACAAACCAAACATTAACTGCACCATGTGACCATTTTGATCAATTTGGAATTAATCAGTTTTTGTAAAGGTCAAAAGAATTGTATTGATTGTACCCTTCTAATGCATTGGTTGTACCCTTTAAATGTATTGGTTGTACCCTTTAAATGTATTGGTTTTACCCTTTACATGTATTGGTTGTACCCTTTAAATGTAGTGGTAGTACCCTTTAAATGTATTGGTTTTACCCTTTAAATGTATTGGTTGTACCCTTTAAATGTATTGATTGTACCCTTTAAATGTATTGGTAGTACCCTTTAAATGTATTGGTTGTACCCTTTAAATGTATTGGTAGTACCCTTTAAATGTATTGGTAGTACCCTTTAAATGTATTGGTATTACCCTTTAAATGTATTGATTGTACCCTTTAAATGTATTGGTAGTACCCTTTAAATGTATTGGTTTTACCCTTTAAATGTATTGGTAGTACCCTTTAAATGTATTGGTAGTACCCTTTATGTTTATGCAGTTCAACGTAAGGAGCATCCTCGAAATTCCAGGGTAAAGTTTGCTTACGCTCTCTGCACCCCTGGAATACACAGAGCGTAAGTGAGCAGAACCCATGGAGTATCGAGGATGGGTAAGGAGGCACTTGTTTGAAATTATTTTGTTTGCAGATGTAGGAAGTCAACTTAAACATGTATTGCACCATATGTTATTTATTGATCGATACTTGACCTTTCCGTAGTATGATGATGCTTTTACGTCAAACAAATGTTGCCATTACCTTTACAGCTTTTCATATCAATACTGTGATGACAACTATGTCAACACCATATCTTAAAATAATTTCTCCAGACATTTGTGTGTTCACCATTTGAACGGTAGTGTATCACATCATTTAAGTTAATTTTATTGTTCTCTTCTTCAGTTTATTAAATGTCGACACTTCTGTATTCTAGTTGTGCGCGAGGTAATATCGGTTCCAACGAAGGGAGAGACTGGGCAGGTGAACATACTTGGTCTTGTCGTTTTCTCTGTATGCATGGGTGTCATCATCGGTCGAATGGGTCCCCGGGGGAAGCCCATTGTTGACTTCTGCAACTGCCTGGTCGAGGCTACCATGAACCTCTTCATCGTCTTCATCTGGTAAAACATAATAAATGTCCGGGGCATTTAAGATATAATAATCAATCAAAACAATACAACTTACACCACTTATATAGCAATTTTTCCCTGTTGAATAGTTTGGTTTTTATCATCAATTAAGTCTAATGGTTTAATATCTTATTTACATTTTATTGTTTTTTCAACGTTTTTTATCGGAATTTTTGCTCTACAAATGATAAAATCCTTTCTGACAGCCATCAGTCCTGCGTAACCATGGTAAAAAAAAATCTGGGTTTTTTTTTACATGAAGAAAACTATAGATAGATAAGTTACAAAGGCACGGTTACTAAGCTTTGTGGTATTTATTTCATTTATTTATTTTCATGTATTTTTATTTCATTTTTTATTTCTGACTTTTTCATATTTGGAGGTAAAGGTCGAGATGATTTGTGAATGAACATTTGTCTCCTTTCAGGTATTCTCCTGTAGGTATCATGTTTTTGATAGCAGGAAAGATAGTGGCTATGGAAGATTTCAGTGTCCTCCTGACCCAGGTGGGACTTTACTTCCTCACCGTGCTGTGTGGACTGTTCCTCCACGGCGCCCTCGTCCTTCCCGGACTCTACTTCCTGTGTACCAGGAAAAACCCATACAAGTTTATGTGTGGAATTTTCCAGGCCATGGCTACCGCGTTCGGAACATCTAGCAGGTAATATAGAATCAATGTTTGGTGAAAGGAAATGTTTTTAAGAAAACTGTATTTAAGGGTAAATATCAAAGTTTTTCTTTATACACAAACAATGTACGGTTCCAACGTGTCGCAATGTTTCAAAACCGACTGGTCCCTTTGTCAAGTTATGACTGAGTGCAGTCATAGCTCGACAAAGTAAACGTTTCGACATATGTTTATACGGGCGGATTGGTCGAGTGGTTATTACTCCGGCCTTCCACGCAGGCGGCCGGGGTTCGATCCTCGAAGTCGTTGAACGCATGGATTATTCAGAGAAAGTGTTTTTCTCCTGCACACACAGCCACACAACTCCAACAACCCAGGTGGAGTATAAAATGGTCTGGAGTGGTTGTTGTGGTATCTGTGCTGTAGCGTTCAAGTGAGGTGGCACTAAAAATGATGCCGTTGGAAGCACGGTCCCACTACAAACAGAACACAATACATCTCCAGCACACACGCAGCCAATACACACACAGGGGGTTATTAGCCAGGTGACATAGGACTATTAGTTATCGCTTGATAAGGCAGCTCCTGCGAATTCCTCAAAACTGTATTGATTAATGAATATGGCAATTGTATTGATTGTATACATTGTATATCTATGCACTGTCAAGGGCTTTAGAGTGGCTTATTCTTGCTAGATAGGGCGCTATATCAAGCTTTGTTTATTATTATTATCAAGCAAAACTGTGATATTATATATTTCCAAACATATGAATATTATTGAATATATTTAAGGGTGTCTTCTACCTTACATCTCCTCCATTGGATTTCCGTCAGAGTAATATACCATATATTGTATCAATAGATTCAGATACCTAATTGTGCAGAGAGAAAAAAAGATATAGTCGACAATCCGTTATCCAGATTTGTGTAAATCACATTTTAACTATCTAACTGATCTTCTTAAGGAGCAAAAACTTGAAAATAAAAATAACTCATCAGCTCGCTGCACATGTATGGTCCCTGATAAACTCGATTATAACAAACTACCGTGTGAGCATTCAAACAGAATGTAATATCATTATACTATGAAAGCAAAAACTCCCGTCACCTTATACTTAAGTCCCTTACGACCCCATATGGTGATTTTTTTATGGGAGTTGTCGTTTCGCTTTGATCATTGGCACTAATTCTAGTTGAAAAGTGCTGTTCCGTCAATAATTAATGTTGACAATACATCTACAAACAAAGTAACTATTTATCATTTAAAGACAACTATATTCATGCCAGTATTCCAAAGGCAAATCGGTTACAACCATATTTAAAATAAACCCTAGTGGGTTTCATGCAGTTAGTGTAACCGATCTTATCAGCATAAATATAACAAAAACATTCCTTATGTAATAGTCTTAATGTTTCCCTTAAATAGGAAATACTAAAAACATTCCTTATGTAATGGCATTAATGTTTCCCTTTAAAATGAAATATTAAAAACATTCCTTATGTATTAGCATTAATATTTCCCTTAAATCGGAAATACTAAAAACATTCCTTATGTAATAGCATTAATGTTTCACTTAAATAGGAAATACTAAAAACATTCCATATGTAATAGCATTAATGTTTCCCTTAAATAGGAAATACTAAAAACATTCCTTATGTAATAGCATTTATGTTTCCCTTAAATAGGTAATACTAAAAACATTCCTTATGTAATAGCATTAATGTTTCCCTTAAATAGGAAATACTAAAAACATTCCTTATGTAATGGCATTAATGTTTCCCTTTAAAATGAAATATTAAAAACATTCCTTATGTATTAGCATTAATATTTCCCTTAAATCGGAAATACTAAAAACATTCCTTATGTAATAGCATTAATGTTTCCCTTTAAAATGACATACTAAAAGCATTCCATATGTAATAGCATTAATATTTCCCTTAAATAGGAAATACTAAAAACATTACTTATGTAATAGAATTACTGTTTACCTAAAATAGGAAATACTAAAAACATTCCTTATGTTATAGCATTAATATTTCCCTTAAATAGGAAATACTAAAAACATTACTTATGTAATAGAATTACTGTTTACCTAAAATAGGAAATACTAAAAACATTCCTTATGTAATAGCATTTTTGTTTCCCTTAAATAGGAAATACTAAAAACTTTCCTTATGTAATAGCATTAATGTTTCCCAAAAATTCCTTGTGTTATAGCATTAATGTTTCTCTTATATAGGAAATACTAAAACCATTCCTTACGTAATAGCATTAATGTTTCCCATAAATAGGAAATACTAAAAACATTCCTTACGTAATAGCATTAATGTTTCCCATAAATAGGAAATACTAAAAACATTCCTTATGTAACAGCATTTATGTTTCCCTTAAATAGGAAATACTAAAACTAAAAACATTCCTTATGTAATAGCATTTATGTTTCCCTTAAATAGGTAATACTAAAAACATTCCTTATGTAATAGCCTTAATGTTTCCCTTAAATAGGAAATACTAAAGACATTCCTTATGTAATAGCATTAATGTTTCCTTTAAATAGGAAATACTAAAAACATTCCTTATGTAACAGCATTTATGTTTCCCTTAAATAGGAAATACTAAAAACATTCCATATGTAATAGCATTAATGTTTCCCTTATATAGGAAATACTAAAACCATTCCTTATGTAATAGCATTAATGTTTCCTTTAAATAGGAAATACTAAAAACATTCCTTATGTTATAGCATTAATATTTCCCTTAAATAGGAAATACTAAAAACATTCCTTATGTTATAGCATTAATATTTCCCTTAAATAGGAAATGCTAAAAACATTCCTTATGTAATAGCATTAATGTTTCCCAAAAATTCCTTGTGTTATAGCATTAATGTTTCTCTTATATAGGAAATACTAAAACCATTCCTTATGTAATAGCATTAATGTTTCCCAAAAATTCCTTGTGTTATAGCATTAATGTTTCTCTTATATAGGAAATACTAAAACCATTCCTTACGTAATAGCATTAATGTTTCCCATAAATAGGAAATACTAAAAACATTCCTTATGTTATAGCATTAATATTTCCCTTAAATAGGAAATGCTAAAAACATTCCTTATGTAATAGCATTAATGTTTCCCATAAATAGGAAATACTAAAAACATTCCTTACGTAATAGCATTAATGTTTCCCATAAATAGGAAATACTAAAAACATTCCTTACGTAATAGCATTAATGTTTCCCATAAATAGGAAATACTAAAAACATTCCTTACGTAATAGCATTAATGTTTCCCATAAATAGGAAATACTAAAAACATTCCTTACGTAATAGCATTAATGTTTCCCATAAATAGGAAATACTAAAAACATTCCTTATGTTATAGCATTAATATTTCCCTTAAATAGGAAATGCTAAAAACATTCCTTATGTAATAGCATTAATGTTTCCCTTAAATAAGAAATACTAAAAACATTCCTTATGTAATAGTATTAATGTTTCCCTTAAATAGGAAATACTATAAACATTCCATATGTTGTAGCATTAATGTTTCCCTTAAATAGGAAATCCTGAAAACATTCCTTATGTAATAGCATTAATGTTTCCCTTTAAAATGACATACTAAAAGCATTCCATATGTAATAGCATTAATATTTCCCTTAAATAGGAAATGCTAAAAACATTCCTTATGTAATAGCATTAATGTTTCCTTTAAATAGGAAATACTAAAAACATTCCTTATGTAACAGCATTTATGTTTCCCTTAAATAGGAAATACTAAAAACTTTCCTTATGTAATAGCATTAATGTTTCCCTTTAAAATGAAATACTAAAAACATTCCTTATGTATTAGCATTAATATTTCCCTTAAATCGGAAATACTAAAAACATTCCTTATGTAATAGCATTTATGTTTCCCTTAAATAGGTAATACTAAAAACATTCCTTATGTAATAGCATTTATGTTTCCCTTAAATAGGTAATACTAAAAACATTCCTTATGTAATAGCATTTATGTTTCCCTTAAATAGGTAATACTAAAAACATTCCTTATGTAATAGCATTAATGTTTCCCTTAAATAGGAAATATTAAATACATTCCTTATGTAATAGCCGTAATGTTTCCCTTAAATAGGAAATACTAAAACGATCCTTATGTAATAGCCTTAATGTTTCCCTTAAATAGGAAATACTAAAAACATTCCTTATGTAATAGCATTAATGTTTCCCTTAAATAGGAAATTCTAAAAAACATTCCTTATGTTATAGCATTAATGTTTCCCTTAAATAGGAAATACTAAAATTATTCCATATGTAATAGCATTAATGTTTCCCTTAAATAGGAAATACTATAAACATTCCATATGTTGTAGCATTAATGTTTCCCTTAAATAGGAAATACTAAAACGATCCTTATGTAATAGCCTTAATGTTTCCCTTAAATAGGAAATACTATAAACATTCCTTATGTAATAGCATTAATGTTTCCCTTAAATAGGAAATAATAAAAACATTCCTTATGTAATAGCATTAATGTTTCCCTTAAATAGGAAATACTAAAAACATTCCTTATGTAATAGCATTAATGTTTCTCTTAAATAGGAAATACTAAAAATATTCCATATGTAATAGCATTAATGTTTCCCTTAAATAGGAAATACTATAAACATTCCATATGTTGTAGCATTAATGTTTCCCTTAAATAGGAAATACTATAAACATTCCTTATATAATAGCATTAATGTTTCCCTTAAATAGGAAATACTAAAAACATTCCTGGTTGTAGTAGCATTAATGTTTCCCTTAAATAGGAAATACTAAAACATTCCATATGTAATAGCATTAATGTTTCCCTTAAATAAGAAATACTAAGAACATTCCTGATGTAATAGCATTAGAGTTTCCCTTAAATAAGAAATACTAAAAACATTCCTTAAGTAATAGCATTAATGTTTCCCTTAAATAGGAAATACTAAAAACATTCCTTATGTAACAGCATTTATGTTTCCCTTAAATAGGAAATACTAAAAACATTCCTTATTTAATAGCATCAATGTTTCCCTTAAATAGGAAATACTAAAAATATTCCTTGTGTAATAGCATTAATGTTTCCCTTAAATAGGAAATACTAAAAACATTCCTTATGTAATAGCATTAATGTTTCCCTTAAATAAGAAATCCTAATAACATTCCTTATGTAATAGCATTAATGTTTCCCCTTAAATAAGAAATACTTATGTTGTTTTTCTGACTGAATTGTTATATTATATTTATATATGTGCATATGTAGAGGACCTTTGTGAAGATATGTAGTATCCTAAAACGTGATCCTCTTTAAAAAAAGTGATTATTATTATTATTATTATTCATACACAAACAATGAATCACAGTTTAACAAATAAACATATCATCCACTGCATCTTTGTAAGACATTATAAAGGAATGCAAACTGCTCTCTCTTAATCGGAAGAGCCGACACCTGAAAGCCCCAGTGCAGAATCGGGAAGGTTTTCTGTACTCGTCTTATGGATAAAGAACGTATCAAATCTGATCTGCTACCTCCATCACAAGACCTCCCTCTTCTTCTGTCTCCAAACTGTGGAGTCTCCTAGCTACAATTGGCTAGCCAATTTTGAAAATATGATGACCGGGTTTGATGTCCTGCTATATCTGGCCCATGCTATGATATTTCATGAAGACGACACTTTAATTGAAGCAGAAGTAAACCCCGTCATTGTGGGAAACATATTCAAATAGCCTGATTTATACAAAAAAAAAGGAAAAAATACACATTTCCGGATTTTACGTCTAAGCATCAACTAAGATCTTTTAACGATGTCTTCTGATAGCACAATGACACACAACATAAGAAAAAAATAAGAAAAATAAAAGTATAGAGATCTAGGGCAGCCGATCAATTTAGGGTCTCTTTAATACTCCCGATAAGAGAACATATGAGAAAGAAATGCCATGATTCAGCAGGTTAGTTGTCTGATATGAGCATGCAGTGGGCTTCAATAGGCTTTCCACTCGAACCTGCAGCTGATCAATATCAATGACAATAATTTGTTTGAATATATATCCTTTGCATTTCATTCAAACATAATTCCGTATGATCAGTGATACGGACATGAACAGATGCTTGATCGTTTGGTTGTGGCCCACCACGGTACACTTTCCGTACACTTTTATCGTGCCTTTTCATAGCAATAAAATAATGCTTGGTTACCAACACATCCAAACGTATGTTTTGATTAAAACGAATCTTTAACAGTCGTGTTTGAAGATGAAAATATAATTCTGTATCGGTCTTCCGAGGTTTGTTTTAAGGTTGGAATACGTCACGTTTAGATACAAATCTGATACAGCGTCTGTCCTAAGGGACCAACTCGCGATATATACAAATATAAGCTTTCTTTGTTCCATATTCTCCAGCGACCAGCCGTGCAAACATTGATCATACTGAAGAACGCTTTCAAAAACTAGATCGGCTTGTTTGATCCATTTTCCTTTTTAATTAAAACACAAAATACCAAAGGCGGTTTCCCTTATACAACTGAATTGAATCCGTACGCCGTGCTACCATTGATGGGATTAGTATGGCGAATGTCGTATGTCGCTGTGATCAGCATTACTATGAGTGAGCTGACGTACTGGAGTTGTATGGTAGATAGTTTATAATGATGTATTATTGATTTTTTAAAGAACATAAGCTAGAAGGAATCTCCTGAAGTATTTTCATTTTGTTTTATTTTATTTCATTTCACGTAAAAATATCTGACACTATTACCAACGCTGATTCGGGGGAAATATACTCGATGTATCCCA
Source organism: Mizuhopecten yessoensis (assembly GCF_002113885.1). Classification (NCBI taxonomy): domain Eukaryota; kingdom Metazoa; phylum Mollusca; class Bivalvia; order Pectinida; family Pectinidae; genus Mizuhopecten; species Mizuhopecten yessoensis. The sequence goes on from NW_018408873.1 coordinate 171,635, forward strand.
CTACATGCTATCCTAACAGGCATAATAGGCCACTAGTGTTGGGTGCTAAATCGGGAGTATTCTGCTAAGGACCTTAAAGAAACAAAAATTGATAAGTTGCTTCCATTGCAACACTAAGTCTATCTATATTTCTTTGTTCTTTTCTCACTCCGCTGATCTTTGTTTTTGGCAGTTTTTTCCTGGTTACCCGTGTTGTTGTTTTTTAATAATCTGAGCTGTTACGAGGACGTTAGGCCTCGAATAATCCATTTGACAATAAATTTGAGGGTGATAATCGATATTTAACCAAGTGCTGCCCCGAAATAAGAAATATATATTAAATCATTTGAAGAGCCTGTTAAGAGTTCCGACACAAGTCACACACGCCAGGAGTCGAACCCACGACTACCGACACGGCGGGTTTCAAACGCTCTAGCCATCACAGCTGACCGGAGCTGGTTCCTTCTGACAACTATATTGCTTCTGTATTGGACTAGGATATAATAAATACTCCTTGAACTTCAAAGTAGATTTTTATCCATTTTCCAAATATTTTTAGCTTTGACTGTCCCTCTGGAAGTATTTTCCTGAACATTTTAGATATAGCAAGAACTAATTGATTATAAGTATATGGGGTAGTAGTTGTTTGTAATATATCAAAAACAAATAAACCAAACAAAATATTTGATATTACGTTGTAGGAATTATTTCCGAATTTTCATTTTACTTTTTACACATTTTTGAAGTATTGTATATTGTCCATAGTATAATAAGTTGAAATATTAAGGCCAGGAAAACTGTAAATGTTGTATTTAGTGCATTTACAACGCATACAATTTGCTTAATGTACAATGTTGTGTCAAAAGAATGCAAGAGAATATCGAGGAGTGAAGGAAAGCTAGCTCTATTTCAGGTAAATCTATTTCTATTTCAGGTAAAGCTAGCTCCATTTCAGGTAAAGCTAGCTCTATTTCAGGTAAAGCTAGCTCCATTTCAGGTAAAGTTAGATCCATTTTAGGTAAAGCTAGCTCCATTTCAGGTAAAGCTAGCTCTATTTCAGGTAAAGCTAGCTCCATTTCAGTTAAAGCTAGCTCCATTTCAGGTAAAGCTAGCTCCATTTCGGGTAAAGCTAGCTCCATTTCAGGTAAAGCTAGCTCCATTTCAGGTAAAGCTAGCTCTATTTCAGGTAAAGCTAGCTCCATTTCAGTTAAAGCTAGCTCCATTTCAGGCAAAGCTAGCTCCATTTCAGGTAAAGCTAGCTCCATTTCGGGTAAAGCTAGCTCTATTTCAGGTAAAGCTAGCTCCATTTCGGGTAAAGCAACGTGCTCAAAGGGAGAACCGCGCACGTCGTTTGCATTTTGCAGGGAAATCAAATATTTTCCAATTAGAACACGAATGGGACCATAAAACTTACAAATAATATTCATAAACCTGAATCTCTCGAAACACTATGGTGAGAGTTAGTCAGTTAGCATGCAACAATATCACGGAAATCGTGATATCCGAGCTTAAAATGCCACCAGTAAACACCGAACGTAGTGTTAAACTGCTCATTAGATTGGTATGTTGTGATCAATTTTGTTATATTCACTATAACGCTACTCTTTGACAGGTAAAATCTGTGTATTGTGAAATTAATTCTGATGTGACCAAAGTACAATTCTAAGAATGTTACTTTGAATGGAGTTTCTATTTCGTAGATTTGTGACGATTTTTATTACTTCAAGAGTAATTTCCTTTTCAGTTCCGCCACCATGCCCGTCACTCTACATTGCCTGGAGCATAATAACCACATCGACCCCCGTGTGAGCACGTTTGTGATCCCCGTAGGAGCAACCATTAATATGGATGGCACTGCCCTGTATGAAGCCGTTGCTGCACTTTTCATTGCACAGGTCAACGCTGTGTCTATGTCGTTTGGTCAAATTGTTACTATCAGGTAAGTCTAATAACGGGTCAAGTTGCTGAATGTTTCCAAAAGTAACAAAACTGATTTCATTCCATTTGATATGTAAATTTGTTAAGATGAAACGCTCCACATTTTAAGCAAAAGTACTCTTCTTTAATTTTTTGTTTCGTAGTTTCACAAAAATCAAAACAAATAAAATGTTCAACAACGCAACAGTCAGCGCGGCATCTATGTTTAATGTTTCTAGTAAAATTCCTATGAATGAAATTAATTTTCGGGGGCGGGTATAGGTAATGATGAGCGGTAAGGCATTGTTTTATGTCAATATTGTTATTAGAATTCCCGATAAATACTTTTTTCAGTAATACATTTGACGTATTGACTGAATACATTTAATATAAATACAGACGTACGCTAAACGACTCAGTAATTACAATCAGTTTGATAGCTATAGTAATTCGTCAAAGAAAAGAACCTTATCAAGTAATGTTTTAAAGCAACATCCCTTTTCCATCACCTAGAGGATATTTGTTTTCTTTTATAAAGTTTACAGGAAGTTGGTTGTGGAATGTTATGTATTGTTCATGGGTTTTTTTTGTGCAGAATTACTCTTTTAATCAAAAAGACATATTCTTTATTAGCCAAAAAACACCTTAGGCTTATTGGTACATTCATACATGTATATGCATATACAATTCTCTAAACATAATTAGAATAGACAGGAGAGTGACATCACATTACACATAAAACATCGTTCAAAAATGTGCATATAACAATACTTAGTTAACACATTACAGTTACACCACAATACATAAACCTTTAATTGAATGCTAAATATAAATATTTTCCTAAATCAGTTCCTTCAGCTATCGTAAAGTTTACTTCCATATTGTACTCGTGCGGATATTGCATTTCATTTATCCCTTTGAAGATATAATACCTATATTAATATTAACTTGTATTTATCATGGTAGAGATGAACGTAAATAAATAGCTAGAACAGTGCTTCTTTAAAGAATATTTCTCTCAAATTCAGCATCACCGCCACGGCTGCTTCAATCGGGGCGGCAGGTGTACCCCAGGCTGGACTCGTTACCATGGTGATCGTTTTGGCTGCTGTTGGACTTCCTATCGATGACATCACACTTATCCTCGTCGTTGATTGGTTCCTGTAAGTGTTTTAGCCTATTATAAAATTGGTAATTGGTATATAAGTGTAGTTATTTGGGAACATAGTCACGAAAAGAAGTAATACTTGAAATAAGAACTGGGCTTGATTGTTCAAAGACTGGTCAGCTTCATGTGTCGTTAACGCAAAAAATCAAACTACCTTTTTTTTGTAGAAATATTAAACTTTGAAAATGATTTTGTGTATGATGTAATTTGATGATCAATTCAAGTCATCATGCTTACATCTTTAGTTATGAGTTTCACCGATTTTGAACATATTAACATATTTATTTCCATTGCCATTCGGCGAAAACCTCATGTCTTTCAAAACAAGCTTGATTCATACGTGACTATCATCATTGATCTCATCCAATGGCGTGTTGGCAAGGTGCACGCATACTGGTTGCAAAATAATCTAACCATATTTTCGCAATATCGGGTCTAAGACTTTTAAAAATTTGCTGGTGAAAAATATTGCTTTAAAAGTATATTTGATATTGTTATTTTCTTCCCATTAACAGCGACCGTTTCCGTACTATGACCAACGTGACAGGAGACAGTCTCGGAGCAGGGCTCGTATACGAATTATCAAAACACGAGTTAGCTCCCTTGGAAGCAGAAGAAGCCGGACCTACTGCAGTTACGACGGACAACCCAGGATCAAATAAAGCAGTCTCTAATGGGACCGACTCCATGACGGCTGTGTAAAACGTAGCATTACGTCATATCTTTCCGATGATCAACGAGCCGATGTCGAATGACGTTATGATGACGTCATTTGATGCTTGTCGTTTGCAATTATAAGACGATTGGTGCAAGTTTTGGATTTCTGAGGAGAGCGTGCGTATTAAAAAAAATGTACGGAAAAGACGCACTTGAGAGAAATATATCAGGTTCTTTTGCTAGCCGGCAGCATACCAAACTTACACAAACGGAATTATGTCACCCACCCAAGGTTGTGCCACAAACGGAATTACGTTACCTACCCAAGTTTGTGCATGTTTTATTTCCTGTAGAGAGCTGTATTGTGTACTGTTTGGTTTTAGTTACACATTCTTGAATTTCAAACAAGAATATTTTGAATGGCTAAATATATAAGCTAAATTTGAAAACAAAGCACTAACTTCAAATTAAAAGAATTAGGCAAATATGATACCTAAATAATAACGCACCAAAACTAAAGAAGATATTATTTATGTGGCCAACCAGATTTTGCATATTCTAGTCTGCAAAATAAAGTCGGTCAAAACTGTAA